>NC_040894.2:1881703-1996703 GCF_900634795.4 Betta splendens | reverse complement strand
CATCACGTAGCAGAATGACACACATCTCTATATCTAGTCATTCCTCCCCTCAAGGTGCTTCCAGCAACGGCTGCACACTTGGATAATATGGTGTGTAATACATAGAGAAACACAGTAACACACATCACACAGGATGAACCACAAGCACATTAGGAGACACACGGCTACAATACAGGAGGAAAAGCCTGTCAGAGATGGTTCCGATCCGACGCACGCACGCACGCATGCACACGAACACACGCGCGTGCACAGGAACACGCAGGCACGCACGCACGCACGCACGCACGCACGCACGCACGCACGCACACACACACGCACACACGCACACACACACACACACACACACACACACACACACACACGCGCACACACACACACACACACACACACACACACACACACACACACACACACACACACACACACACACACACACAGTCTGCTAGCAGCTCATCTCGCCGCTCACTCACCTCTAAATGCAGCCTGTCAAGCGGAGCCGCGGTGACGCCTGCCACCTCTAATTGGCAGTGCATTAACAATCAAATCAAGCTAATTAGCCAGAGCACGGTGACGAATTATATTCTCACCGTGTGCGATGGCGGCACATGCCGGTGGCGCCGTCACCGCAGGCCTGCTTTGCATATTTTAATTTCCAGGCAACAATGGAAGAAAATTAGTGAGAGAAGAGAAGAGTGAGGCAGACAGGAAGTGGAGCCGTTACAGCGGAGCCGTGTTTGTTTGCTGAACAGCACCAGGATCGAGAGGAGGGCGCTGCTCTCAGTGAGCGCGGTTGGACCGGACGCGCTCACTTGGGTTCAATCACCGCCGCTGACAGGAGGCTTCTGCCTGACATTCTCCATGATTTCTGCAGACACGGAACAACACACACTCTGTTATTATCATGAGCGACGGCGCTGGAAGTGGGATCTGGAGCCTCGATGCTGGGGCTGATTGTAGCTTAGCATCAGTGTAGAAGAGGCTAATGGAGCAGCAGGAGCCACAGAGCGATGGAGCAAAGCATTGTGGTCCTGGGTTGGTTTGACTTAAGGTTTGTTACTGCATCCAATGCAAACAGAGATGGTTTGAAGGTAAGTGACACAGCAAAGCTCTCAAAGGCAAACAATAAAGTCAGTTAAGGATGAATAATTAGTGCGTGGGATGTACAGTCTGTGTCTCCCTTTAGTTACCAAGCGAAGCGGAGCTCATTTCTCTTCTTCTTCTTTAAGATTATGAAAGCGGAGAGTCAGAAAACAGCCACGGAGTCATTTTCGAGTTCTTGCAACAATGATTCACCACAGACTCAAAGAACGGAACACTGGAGCGCGTCGTCTCTGTCTTAAACAACAGCAGCTTCTCTGAAAGCAGCCGCTGCAATGATGAGCCACTGAACAGGGAGGTCAGGAGATTTCTGGACCAGAACCTCTGCATGAAAACAATGGTAACTTATGCCCAAAGAGACACCGCAAATGAATGAAAACGATGCATCCATGCAACAAACAAAGACAAAAACACACAATGACTCCACACAAAGCGACGGCAACTGCTGGACTGGACCTTTGTCTCACGTGACCATTAACACAAGGCCAAGAGTACGGAACCGTCCTGGTCGGGTTCTGCTGCAGCACCAACACAACAGCTGATTCCTTCGTTAACGTCCTAAATACACAAACGGTACCTTTTACAAATGACTTTTGTAGGAAGAAATCAGGAAGTGCATGGAGCCAGTTACTGAGTTTCTGACCCGGTGGATGAGCTGCTGTTTAGAGCCTAGAAGCATCCAGAACTATTGGTTTATATTTGATCCCAAATCCATCTTTTTGCAAATTTAAAAAAACAGACAACAGCAGCTTTGATTATGTAAAGTGCTCATCATCACCTTTCCAACATTACGCCGACCACTGGATGCAGCGCCGGTTCCAGCCACGCTCAGCGCCTCGGCCCGGTCCAGGGCCCGGCATTGGCTCTTCCACATAAGCTAAAGGGAGCATCGATCGGCCACGCTGCATAAAAAGTCCAGCCTTAAACGGGCCCAGGGGAGCTGTGACATCGGTTCTGGAAGAGGCAGCGGGCCGAACGCAGCCGAGCAGAGAGCGGAATGAGTAATGAAGGGAGGGAGCAGACATCAGGATGAGTAACAGCATCGGCCGCCGTCTGTGTGTGGATGTATGTATGCATGTATTCCCAGGACTGAGGTCCAGATTCCACCTACTGTTCGCACGCCCTTGTGTCTGCACAGGGAGCTACTGCATCACTGGACCTGCTCATCGCTTCCTGTGTAACAGCTGATTAAATAACGGACGTCCAGCAGCAGGTTCTGTTCCCGGGTCCACACCGCGTCCACTTCTCCACAGAACCGAGACACTCTGTCAAGGGCGTCTGCCCTTGTTGGTTCCACGCAGAATAAATCCCACTCCCTCACTTTATCTGTGTTTGGCCGTAAAAGCGGGAGGCAGCGCTTTCCAATGAGTAATTATTGAGCTGTAACGCAGTGATTCGTTTTATTTGTTTTCCCCTAAAGAGTCTAATAAAGAAGGTAAATAAGGAGACGAGGGCAGAAGCGGAGAACGGGTCGACAGATAAAGGCTGTTACTGCAGCGCTCGGCGTCCTCACACTGGGAACAGCTGCTGCTCAGTGAAAGCACTGTTCCTTGTGTAAAGCTCTAAACTTTAAGAACTGAATAATTTGGATCAGATTGCTGCTTCAATGGCTGTGGATGCAGGAACACAACAGACTCCACAGAACTCACAGTCTAAATAGTTATGAGTAAATAATAAAAACAGTTGAATTTGCAGTTTTGCATTGAGTTACACTGAGCTGAGTCATATTGTGTGAGTCACAGTGTTCATCGATCAGGTGATAGACAGTGCATGGAGACACACCACACCTCAAGCAGCTCACCATTGTTCCCAGCTGCACTCGGGCCAGTTTTCAGCCACAGCACGGGCTCTTCGTGGCTGAAGCTGCAGCTTTTTGCGCCGCGTTTCGCTCTCCGGCTCCTGGAGGCTGCGCACGTTCAAAGCTCTGACACTGGACCACAACAGCACCTCCACATCCAGGTCGCCCACGAGCTGCACCAGCGCCCGGAGGACGGTCCAGGCGGCGCCGCACCTCTGTGGCCTCTTGACGCTGCAACAAGCTCTGAACACACATCAAACAGCAGCCACCGAACAGCTGGTCAGTCCTCCTACACTCAAAACACACTCTCCCAAATTAGCACTCATGTTTTAGGAGCAGAAATGCTTCTTTTCGTGGCTCTTTGCTTGATTTCAAACACATTAAAAGTGAGTCAATTATTGTTGAAAATGTGAAATTACTGAGTCAAGTGATTATTTATCACTTTGTGCTTAGTATTTTTCAGGCAGGACAGAAATAAAAGGCTATAAAACACTAACTTTTTAGGTTGCAGAAGCAAAGCGCGTTAAAGCGATGCATTAAGTCAGCGTTTAGTTTGGGGGTCTGGACGTCCAGACGACACGGACCCATTTCACCCGGTTCGGAGCTGACCAGGCTCTGCATAAGTGGATAAACAATCATTTGGCTGACTGGCAGCATAAGCTGAACTTGTCTGAGGCCTCGCTGCTCCAGCTGAAAGCGGAGAGGATCATAATTGTTTGTGTCATCTTATGCAATCAGCGCCCTCGTCTCAGAAATGACACCACAAATTAAACTGTCAAAACAGTTTCATGACCGTCCAAACGGCTAAGAAGCGAATCACAAACACCACAGAAGCAATCTCCCAGTCATAATGTGAGCATTAAAAATGCACGAAGAGGAAGGTGGATGAGGAAGAAATGCAGCTGCTCATGTGAAGTAAAGGTTTAGGCTTCAAATCAGTGGAGACAGAAAAACATCAGTTTAATCGCAATTTAAAAACATAATGCACAAAATGACTCAGTGCAGCTAAAGATCCTGATCCATCGAGTGTCTAAGACGCTGTTTGAGGCCAGATCTGATGTAGAGACTCAGGCTGCTTCACACCTCTGGAGCTGTAACTCAGCCAACCTGCACCTCTGACTGAGGAAATAAAGACACAGACAAAGTCCCAGCTCCACGTCTGCATCATGAACGGCGACAGGGAAAACACTGGGCTGCTGCACATGTTTTATATATTATCTGCTGCCCCCCCCCCACTCATTTGAGTCACATGTTGACCGTGTACACAGTGTAATCGCTGCTCTTTGGCTCCGTCTGCACAGCTGTGAGCGGATACGACACCGAGCACAATTAACGGCGCCTAAATCCAATTAGCAGACGATGAAAAGTAACAGACCTGCTGGTGCACGTTACCACACAGGAGGTGTGTGCAGATAGCAGGGCAGGAGAGGAGAGCTGGGCCAGAGCTACGAGGTGCAGGCTGATGAGGAAGCACGGAGGCGCCGGGCGGCTCAGGGATGTTATTTTCAACATTTTATGAGCAAAATCATAAAAAATACACATCTTATCAGCTCCAGCCATGAGGTGAAGCTGCAGCAAACAAGAGGATTGTTCCCTGCAGCCTGACTCAGCTCAGACCTAAGGGACCACATAAAACCTGGTGGCAGTAATTGTTGGTGTGGAACCACACAAACCACACAAACAGCTTGGGATGAACTGAAAAATGGACGTGTCACTAACTTGAAAGATTTAATTCTCAGCTGATGAGTTTTAATTAGAGCCTCGAGACTTACGCACAGTGAAGGGACGTTTGCTGCACCGAGGCACATTCGCTTCATTTTAGATTCATCCTCACATTCAGCACAAAAAGAAGAACATCAGGCTTCTTAAAAAGCGTGAACTGACACTAAACTGTCATATTAAAGCCAATGTGTTTCAGACAAGCTGTAAATCTCCATACGTATGGAGCCAAAAGGACACTTTTTATAGCAAGTCCGATGAAGGTAGAAAGAAGGAATGTCTGTATTTTGGTGAATTTCTCTCTGTATTCCAGCCTCTAGAACCAGAATCCAATCACAATGAGACATAACAGGCAGAGATGAACGACTCTATTCCCATCTGCAAACGTATGAGTGACGGTGTCAGCTGAGGTGTTGTGATGGTGGTTGAGTAAGAAATGGGAAAATGGAAAAGACAAGAGGGAAGATGACAAAGACCAGAAAAACAGAGGAGGCTGATCCGGCGGAGGAGGAGAATAATGAACAATTATAAAAATAATAGGAAGCAGTTTAGGAGGAATCGGAGACAAAGAGCAGGACAGCGAGCAGAGACGACAGGATGATGATGATGAGAGGTGTGGACCGAGAAAAGGTGGACAGGTAATTAGCAAAGAAGAACACGGTTTAATGATTGAATGAGAGAGGAGGAACAGGAATTGGGTTTGAAGGTCTGGAATAATGAGCTTCAGTCTAAAAGGAAGGTTCCTCTAAACAGACACCACTGCTGCTTAGACTGCTTAGATAAAAACATCCACATACACTGCAGTCTTTAATAAGTCATAGATAACAGTTTTTAATTTATCCATTAATTATTCTCTTAAAAGTGTCTTGATGACATAAACACTGTTATTTTTCTGCTAAGCGTTTAAACGTGAGACATCAAACTCAACACGTTGCGTGGCTGTAACTCACCGTAACGCTCCCTGCTGTGCTCACACACAGGCCCTCGTCTAATCCCTTCACAGGCTGGATGTGGTGAATCAGAGCGGCAGGCGTTCCCAGCATTTGCGTCAACGTTCCCAGCGTCACGTCAACGTTCACCTCAACTTTCCCAGCGTTTACGTCAATGTTCATGTCAACGTTCCCAGCGTTCACTTCAACGTTCACCTCAACGTTCCCAGCGTTCACGTCAACGTTCCCAACGTTCACGCCAACGTACACCTCAACGTTCACCTCAACGTTCCCAGCGTTCACGTCAACGTTCACCTCAACTTTCCCAGCGTTTACGTCAATGTTCATGTCAACGTTCCCATCGTTCACGTCAACGTTCCCAGCGTTCACGTCAACGTTCACCTCAAAGTTCACCTCAACGTTCCCAGCGTTCACGTCAACATTCACCTCAACGTTCCCAGCGTTCACGTTCACCTCAACATTCCCAGCGTTCACGTCAACGTTCATATCAACGTTCCCAGCGTTTACGTCAATGTTCATGTCAACGTTCCCAGCGTTCACGTCAACGTTTACCTCAACGTTCCCAGCGTTCACGTCAACGTTCCCAACGTTCACGCCAACGTACACCTCAACTTTCCCAGCGTTTACGTCAATGTTCATGTCAACGTTCCCAGCGTTCACGTCAACGTTCCCAGCGTTCACGTCAACGTTCACCTCAAAGTTCACCTCAACGTTCCCAGCGTTCACGTCAACGTTCACCTCAAAGTTCACCTCAACGTTCCCAGCGTTCACGTCAATGTTCAAGTCAACGTTCCCAGTGTTCACGTCAACATTCACCTCAACGTTCCCAGCGTTCACGTCAACGTTCACCTCAACGTTCCCAGCGTTCACGTCAACGTTCACATCAACATTCCCAGTGTTCGCCTCAACGTTCCCAGCGTTCACGTCAACGTTCCCAGCGTTCACGTCAACGTTCACCTCAAAGTTCACCTCAACGTTCCCAGCGTTCACGTCAATGTTCAAGTCAACGTTCCCAGCGTTCACGTCAACATTCACCTCAACGTTCCCAGCGTTCACGTTCACCTCAACATTCCCAGCGTTCACGTCAACGTTCATATCAACGTTCCCAGTGTTCGCCTCAACGTTCCCAGCGTTTACGTCAATGTTCATGTCAACGTTCCCAGCGTTCACGTCAACGTTTACCTCAACGTTCCCAGCGTTCACGTCAACGTTCCCAACGTTCACGCCAACGTACACCTCAACTTTCCCAGCGTTTACGTCAATGTTCATGTCAACGTTCCCAGCGTTCACGTCAACGTTCCCAGCGTTCACCTCAACGTTCACCTCAACGTTCCCAGCGTTCACGTCAACGTTCACCTCAAAGTTCACCTCAACGTTCCCAGCGTTCACGTCAATGTTCAAGTCAACGTTCCCAGCGTTCACGTCAACATTCACCTCAACGTTCCCAGCGTTCACGTCAACGTTCACCTCAACGTTCCCAGCGTTCACGTCAACGTTCACATCAACATTCCCAGTGTTCGCCTCAACGTTCCCAGCGTTCACGTCAACGTTCCCAGCGTTCACGTCAACGTTCACCTCAAAGTTCACCTCAACGTTCCCAGCGTTCACGTCAATGTTCAAGTCAACGTTCCCAGCGTTCACGTCAACATTCACCTCAACGTTCCCAGCGTTCACGTTCACCTCAACATTCCCAGCGTTCACGTCAACGTTCATATCAACGTTCCCAGTGTTCGCCTCAACGTTCCCAGCGTTTACGTCAATGTTCATGTCAACGTTCCCAGCGTTCACGTCAACGTTTACCTCAACGTTCCCAGCGTTCACGTCAACGTTCCCAACGTTCACGCCAACGTACACCTCAACTTTCCCAGCGTTTACGTCAATGTTCATGTCAACGTTCCCAGCGTTCACGTCAACGTTCCCAGCGTTCACGTCAACGTTCACCTCAACGTTCCCAGCGTTCACGTCAACGTTCACCTCAAAGTTCACCTCAACGTTCCCAGCGTTCACGTCAATGTTCAAGTCAACGTTCCCAGCGTTCACGTCAACATTCACCTCAACGTTCCCAGCGTTCACGTCAACGTTCCCAGCGTTCACGTCAACGTTCACCTCAAAGTTCACCTCAACGTTCCCAGCGTTCACGTCAATGTTCAAGTCAACGTTCCCAGCGTTCACGTCAACGTTCCCAGCGTTCACGTCAACATTCACCTCAACGTTCCCAGCGTTCACGTTCACCTCAACATTCCCAGCGTTCACGTCAACGTTCATATCAACGTTCCCAGTGTTCGCCTCAACGTTCCCAGCGTTTACGTCAATGTTCATGTCAACGTTCCCAGCGTTCACGTCAACGTTTACCTCAACGTTCCCAGCGTTCACGTCAACGTTCACCTCAACGTTCCCAGCGTTCACGTCAACGTTCACATCAACATTCCCAGTGTTCGCCTCAACGTTCCCAGCGTTCACGTCAATTGAACTTGGAGGACAAGTTGAGGACAACGTTCACGTCAACGTTCACGTCAATGTTCACCTCAACTTTCCCAGCGTTTACGTCAATGTTCATGTCAACGTTCCCAGTGTTCACGTCAACGCTCCCGTCAACGTTCACCTCAGCGTTCCCAGCGTTCACGTCAACATTCACGTCAACGTTCCCAGCGTTCACGTCAACATTCACTTCAACGTTCCCAGCGTTCACGTCAACGTTCACCTCAACGTTCCCAGCGTTCACGTCAACGTTCACGTCAACGTTCCCAGTGTTCGCCTCAACGTTCCCAGCATTCACGTCAAGTGAACTTGGAGGACAAGTTGAGGACAACGTTCACCTCAACGTTCACGTCAATGTTCACCTCAACTTTCCCAGCGTTTACGTCAATGTTCATGTCAACGTTCCCAGCGTTCACGTCAACGCTCACGTCAACGTTCACCTTAACGTTCCCAGCGTTCACGTCAACGTTCATGTCAACGTTCCCAGTATTCACGTCAACGTTCACCTCAATGTTCCCAGCGTTTACATCAACGTTCACGTCAACGTTCCCAGTGTTCGCCTCAACGTTCCCAGCGTTCACGTCAAGTGAACTTGGAGGACAAGTTGAGGACAACGTTCACGTCAACGTTCACGTCAGTGTTCACCTCAACATTCACCTCAACGTTCACCTCAACGTTCCCAGCGTTAACGTCAACGTTCACGTCAACGTTCCCAGCGTTGACAGAGAGCGTAAGAAGCGGAGGACGCGTCTGCAGCAGGCGAGCCATTAATGCGGCCTGCTCCTCTCAAGGGAAGGGACGCGTTGGCCCACACCAGCACCAACATCCACATCCAAGTCCTAGAGTCCAAACCAAAACGGGTTCAGAAGGCCAGAGAACCAGGGTCATGCAGGCTCCAGCTTCAGGCTGGAGAGAAGGCACAGGAGAAAACGATGCCATGAAGCTGTAATAAAAGGCAGAACTCAATAATTGTCTCTGTAAAATCAAGGCCACGGGACTAATCAGCATGAGAGCGCACAGTGCGTGCGCGTGGGAGTGACTACAATTACATGGAAAAATATGGCAGCAGGCTGCTGAGACAACAAGCTGCAGCAGTGGGACTGTATTATAGATTTATATGAGGAGGAGCGAGTGGGTGGAAACAAGACGTGCCGAGAAAATAGAACACGCGGAAAGCAGAGTGAGAGGAAAGCAGTGAAACCGGATGAGGAGAGTTTGTCCATGACGTCGCGCTGGGCGGCCGAGGACGAGGATGAGCGGAGGACGGGTTGAGAGCGAGTGGAGGACGAGTCGAGGACGAGGGCGAGTTGAGAGCGAGGAGGTGTCGAGAACAAGGGCGAGCGGAGGACGAGTCGAGGATGAGTTGAGGGTGAGTGGAGGACAAGGACAAGCGGAGAACGGGTTGCGGGCAAGTGGAGGACGAGGGCGAGTTGAGTACGAGTCGGGGCCAAAGGTGAGCGGAGGACAAGGACAAGCGGAGAACAGGTTGAGGGCAAGTGGAGGACGAGTCGAGGACGAGGGCGAGTTGAGTACGAGTCGGGGCCCAAAGGTGAGCGGAGGACGAGTCGAGGGTGTGTCAAAGACAAGCTCAGGACGAGGGCGATTGGAGGACAAGTTAAGGACAAGTTGAGGACAAGTTGAGGACAAGGCGGGGAGACTGCCGCTCTCCCTCTGTGAGGCCAAGGACAGGTTTAGAGGCAGACTCTCAGCAGTGGCTCAGTGCGTTTGGCTGAACTGGGGTCAGTCTGATCGTTAGGACTCCTCGGCCGTTTGTGCTGTGACACCGGGTCCCGTCCTGATGATTTCATGCCTGTGGAGGATGCTGGTGAGTGGGTGTCACGCTTCAGCTTCCTGCTTGTCCTCCCTGGAGCCGTCACCGGACGCCATCTGCTCCTCCGACCCCAGTAAAGTCCAGCTCACTTCCCTCAGATCAGTTCTGCCTCAAGATGAGATCACGCTCCTCCCGTTTCTTCAGCTCATAACTGAGGCTCAGTGAAGCCTGAGGCCGGTGCAGAGATGCGAGCTGTGGCTGATCCACCGTCATAACCACTTCATTAACAGAATTAGGTTTCAAATGAATGAATGTGTGTGAGGTTGTGACACACGACTAAACAGGATTGTTGCTGCATAATTATTATTAGAGCTAAAACTAGAAGGAGTCATTTACTCATGTGTTGTAACTGAGGCTGATCCGTCCCATCAGTCTCTCCCTTCACATCAAGGATTTGCCGACCATCTTTAATTCATAACACAGAGACGTGTCTGTGGACTTGTTTCCTATTGTTCCTGTTGGTTGCTGCACACAGAGAAATGTTTGCTCCCAGAATTCCCTCTGCTGTTGTCCTACAGCAGCGACTCAGGGAGACGACGGAACATCACAGGCGGGAACGTCTCCCCCGTCGGCACGGAGACGCCGGCGCCGGCGTGGAGCCCGTCACCGGCAAAGAACGACGTTTAACCACAGGCAGCATCAGCACCGTCTGCGTCACCCGTCAGCTCCATCCACCGCACATCAACACTCAGCTTCTGGGATCACCAGCATCAGCTCAGAGGTCTCACACCTGAACTCAAAGCCACACTTTCAACATCAACAACAAACGCATGTTTACAGCTAAATGGAAACATTACGCTGCAGCATCGTTATTACAGCGAAGGTCAAAGGTCGGTGAAGTTCACTTAACAACAGCCTTCGGCAAAGACGAAAGCTTTCGCTTTGAGCTTTCACACAATTTCATGCTCAAACAGTAACTCTCACAAACAGCCTCACACCTTTTTAATATTTCATGTTTCAGCTGCTCAGCTGTACCTTGACCTTTTATTCTAAAGCTGCCGTCAGCAGCCAGAGGCCTGCGCTTTGTCCACACTGAAACTAAAGAAGAATCGTTTCGGACACTTCAGGATGTTTAAATAAAGGTGGAAACTGTGAATTTTTCCTTCTGACTTCTTCAGGCCACACATTTCTGAATAAGATTCAGTAAAGTGTGTCTTCATCACCGGCTCACGCTCATTGTTGGTTGGTAAGATTTTAAATTTTCATGTGTGGAATGTGTGGATTGCATTTCTTTCTCTATCAGGGACAGAGTTGGCAAAAAAACTGGGTCACACCTTAATCTTAGTCTGGAATGAAACACTTCATGAATCATGCAGACGGCGTGGAGTCCGTCTGTGACCAGTCTGGTTCTGTTTCAGCGCCAGGACGGGATCAACGTTCCCAAAGAGAAACCTGAGGTTAACCAGAAGTTAGCCTGCGATATAATCTACACATTCCATTCATGGCACATAAGAAGTCATGAAGTTAATGATGGACCATTAATGACTTTACTAAGTTTGCATTAGCATATAAATCTGACCAAATGCATTAGTTATTGAGCTTTAGTGCTGGTGGCTAACGCATTCCCTTCATTTTCAGTGCTAGTGGCAGGTCTAATTATAAAGGGGTCAATGATGAGATATCATCTGTGACCACATGGTGATGAAGCGTCAGCGCCGGCCATATGTCTCACCATAAAGGAAACGTCCAACGTGGGAGCGTGAGGCCATTAATGCAGAGAGGAATTCCTGGAGTCCTGCTGTTCTCCCACTTATCAGCGCGACGGGCCGTGAGGCTGCACTGATCCGGCTGGAGGGAGACATGTGGAGGTGTGATCCATCGGAGAGATTAGGTTCAGAAGCACACGAGAAAATGCAGACGAGAAACAAAGCGTGAGCGAAAGTAATAGATTATGGATTAAAAAGGCAAAACCTATGAAGAACAAACCTATTACTCCTATTAAGATGATCAGCGGCTGATTTACAGCCGGCATCACTGAAGTTGTGATTTCAAAAAGCAACACACGTTTACACCATAATAGAAACAGACTGTTATTGAAATGAACCCAAGCTAAAAATTCACCTCAGGTTCCAGATCTTATCGAACCAACTCATCGCTGTCTAACAGAAGCTCCGTGCACGGTGATGACATCTGTGTTACGTTCGTGCCGTGACTGACAGATTGTTGACTGCTTAACTGTGCAGATTCCCAGGAAATGAGGCAAAATAGCTGGAGACAGGAGTTATTTATAACAGTAATTATGTGAGACCGGTGCGGCTGTCCGGGCTAATTTGAGTCATTTGGACCAGATCTTGACAAGACTTGATGGCAGCTCATTTACACACAGACTATCAGGTACCACGGCATGATTAATGCCACAGATGTGCGTTTTAATTACAGCTGCTGATGCCCAGCTACATCTGGACAGTACTGTGGAAGAGCAGCCAAAAATAATTACGCAGACTAGTGGTAAAATATTAATACTAGATCTGTGATCTGCATCATGACGGAGCACCAGCGTTCTGAACAAGTCACTCATCACAGGAATCACCAACAATCTAAACTCTGGCCAACATTAGTTTGGGTTCATTTCTTCTGCTTTGTCTTCACTCATTTAAAGCAGGTGGAAGAAAAAGCTCATCAAACATAACTTCATAACATTTCCGTCTATATCATGTGACGTCGTGAGGAACTGGTGACCAGAGGCAGAGAGCCACACGTTAAGTGAAACATTCATCATGAACTTTGGGGTTTCTTTGGAGGAAAGACGTGAACGTGACTTGACTTGAACTCACGTGTCCCTGAGTTTGTGCTTCAGTCCTGCAGCGCATCCACCTCAGCTGCTCCAGGTTCCAGAGCTCCGCACACGAGGACGCGTCTCCACCAGCTACCTAAAACACACTGATGTTTAGGAATGAAAGCTCATCATTGATTAGAGACTCCGTGACTGATGGTCACTGAACAGAACTTCATTCCCTATCAGTACATGCGGGTTTTCCTATTGTTGTGTATGTATTTTTAATGTTTTTGTGACATTTGGGATTTGACTTTTTCCTATAATGAGACATAAAGCTGTGGGGACGTGTTTGTCTTCAGTTCACGTCGCTCTGATAAGCCAAGGTGTTCTCACCGAGGAAATCCAATCTGCCGCCATCAGGAAGAGATGAATTACCTGTGGAAGTCCGCGCGCCTCACCTGGTTTTATCTACACACATCCAGTTAATTCTACAGGAATCCGGCTCGGCCACAGCCAAGATCGTTATCTAAGCATCCATTGAGCTGTGTCACGGTTCTATTTAAACAAATGGCCCGAACGGATCCTTTGGACAAAGCGGTCGAGCAGCTTTGTTTAGCGCATCTGCTCTACACATCTGCTTTCAGAAGGCTGTGAAGGAAGGAGGAGATCGACGGAGCAGAAAATGAGGCGTTCGAATGCAGAGATGGGATGCTTTGAAAAATGACTGTGGCTGTGACGCATTTACGGCCTGTGAGGACGTCGGTAGGTTTAAAAACACCGTTGCAGAGACGCAGTCACCTGCAAACGCTTCTGCAGCTTCATTATGTGGTGGCCTCAAGTGGCAGCGAGCGGTAGCGCCTCAAACGGGCAGTGGCTCTGTTTTATCAGTCCAGATGTTTTTTCTGCAGCTGCAAATTGGTGTGAAACTGCCTGAGAAGATACAAATTTAGACTCATGTTTGTGCTTAAACTGTAATGAATTTCAATTAACAAAATTCAAAGCACTGTGGAATCTTTGAGCTTCACTTTTCACCTTCTTGGTGGTTGCAGACTGAGCTGATCCGGTTGAAGCCTGAACCGGCCGCAAAACTATTAGACAGAAACTACTCAGTCACCAATTAACCAACCACTAAAATAGAGCTGCTTCCACCGGATCTCAGCTCATGCGCAGCTATAGATGTTAAAGCCGCCTGAGCGCTCACCACACACACACCAAACCCCGGTTCACCTCCAAAGTGACTCATTAACTCAGTATCGACTGGGCCCTGCAGGGCCGACTGCGGGCCGTGTTCTGCTGTCAGAAATCAGCCAGATAACGGAGAGGAAGAGAAAGAGAGACGCGTGCAGGCAGAGGACGAGCAGGAAATTACAGCGCTGCCGCAAATGAGACGGACAGAAAGAGGAAGCGGGTGGAGGTGGGCACGAGCGTGAGACCGGTTCCCTGCACTGAACAACACGCGTGTGGGGTCGCAGCGGAATTAGAAGAAGTGTTTGTGTGTGTGGCGCTGGGAAAACCTTTGAGGATCGAGATGTTATTGTCTGAATCCCCGCATTTATGAGCACAAACATTCGGTTCAAGTCTCAGGTCCAGGCGGAAATTGAGCCGCCGCGTTTCCCTCCGGGGTCGACGCGAGCGTGACATTTGCGTTTGTTAGTTAAATGTCTCCACGACATGAATCACAATCAAAGCTTGGGTTAATATTTCACTTGCACTAACCTGCACTCATTTCTCGGGCGTGAGGATCAGATGTTAATTATAAAACTTCCTGATTGGTGAAAGTAAACTTTACAGGATTTAACCTTTTCCATTTTTTATGTAGCAGCTGCAAATGTAGGCGCTAATTAGCCAACGCTGAAATGCCAAGCTACGATGGCTAATAAAGAAAACGGCTAATTATGAGCATGAACAGTGTTGTTGCGTGTGGATCGAATCCGGAAGAAGGGAAATAAACTGCGGAGCTGTCTCATCCATGGAGCGTCTCACTCTTCTTCTGCTTCTCGCCTAGAGAACAAACAGTGACCTCTGCCCCCTGCTGGGGACGACTCTTATAGTCGCACTCCTGCGACAAACCCAAAAAGTCTCAGGACAATAAATAAATTACCAGCAAGAAAAAAGCTCCACCAGGTCTCAACAACATCGACACGGGGTCTAGTAGTGAAAGCAATAGAAGGAAACACTGGAGCAGGAGACTGAAGCCCCTTTTGTTTCCATGCTCTCACATATAGACTGTGACACAGTCCCCAGTGCTGGTTTGTGACAGTAGTGTGTTTAAATGCATTCGTTTGTGGCATTTCTCACATAATGAACGATTGGAAACCAGTTGTGACATTAATGCAGCCACGGTTTTGTCGACGCCGGGCAACATGAAAACAATTATCCACCTCCTTGCGTTCCTCTCCAGCGTCTCCCGCGGCAACACACACGCGCTCTTCATCCGCCTTCCTCTTCCTCACCAGGACGCACACGTTTGTCCGTTTGCTCCTCAGCACTCTTTATTATTGGCTGTGGAGACGTTGGATTGGCTCCAGTCCCGAACTTCACCGGACCAGTCTCCTCTGCATGATTGAACAGGCTAAGCCTTATCTCCCCCCGGTCAATATCATATACCTGCTGGTGCTAAGTGATTGCTTTTGTCCCCATGTAGATGCTTGTCAAATTGAACAAAGCCCAGAGTCTATTGATCGGCGATAGCGGCGGTGGCGCTGGGGTTCGTGTGAAGGGTCCTTGAGCAGCTCCGGAGCATGTTGTGTCTGCCCACATTCATCACATTAGTAAATAGTCCTCCTCTCCATTATTACAGCGCAGTCAGTGGCTGCAGCCTTCATTATTTGTGATCACATTGTTTCTGTATCATCTCCGCTCCGCAGCTCCTCGCAGCCCCCTCTCATCTCGGCGCCTGCTGAGATGCAAGACAGTCATCACGCTGCTGCGTTCACATATCACAACATACATTGCCTGCGTTTCTGCCTCACTCATGTTAGACAGCGACCCACTTTTCTTTGCAGGGCGTAAACAGACGCCATTTTGTGAGAGATCTGTAAACTCTCTTTTGTTCGTGTCGTGTGAAGCGATAATTAGGATGTACGGTTTCACATTATCTTTTGTGACCTAATATGAAGAACACACAACCAGGACAATCTGCTTTCCCTTCTCTCTTGGCACCAAAAACTGCTCCTTCGCCAGCACAACAAGGCTTTGGTCAAATTAAAGTCCCCTGTGGGAAAGAATGGATGTAAAGCAGGCGAGGGCTGAAAAAGGATGCGCCGTCAGCAAAATCCCCTTTGAGATAAATTAAGGGTAAAGAAAGAGGTGCAGAGGGCGCTGGAGCACCTGAACCGGGTTCGGACCCAACATCCGATCCATGTCCACGTCAGGAGACGGGCTTCGCTTCCTGAGCATATGAATCATTTGGCACCGGTGCATTCAGGGCCACTCTCGGGAGCCTGTTCTAAATGTCTCACATGAGGCAGAGAAGCAGGAGAACAGATCATGTGGAACCACAGCACCTTTAATTTGACTCTTTATGAAGAGATGTCAGAATGATGAGACTGTTTATGTCCATTACTGTAAGTCTCCTCTCTGGCAGGCAGCGTCTTTTCATCGCCATTCAAACAGTCTAATAATGTCTCTGCCATTACTGAGACAAAATTAAGGAAAACATTAGCAGCTTGTCAGGAAACTATGATTTCAGCGTTGCAGGATCTGAACACCTCGTCCTTTCATCACCGCTGTGAAGGAGAAAACCAATAATACTCTCCCTCTGCAGGCTGTTATTCCTCCTTTCAAGTCAGTTTCACTCAAAATCAAAACACTTCAGCTGAGTTTTGGCTGTGAGGAGAGAGACCGTTATTAAAATGTTCTGATCAGACGGAGAAACTGTCAAAACTATAGATTTCATAAGGTCAAGTTTTCATTTAGTTCTCATTAAAAACCGATTGAGTCACATCCTGAATGCATCAACTGTCAGCCTGTTATCTACCAAACAAAAGGACAAGTAATGTAAAGAAAAGCCCAAAACGAATAGGACGGAAAATACGGGCAGGAAGGAGAGGCTCTGATGGAAGCTCCTCCTCAGGTTCAAGAAACGAGTGCAGAGCGTCAGAGCAGCTACCTGGAAACAAAAGGCCGGAATCGATGTACAAACAGGGTGCAGCGAGGAGCCATGAACTATTAATGAGGTCCCGTTTTGCCTGATGGGGGAAGACGGGGCAGAAAGGTCAGTGAGATGCGGGCGTTCGTGGTTTCCTGCAGCACCAGGAGCGCGTCACGACGAAGAGGAAACACTGACCGGAGCAGTCGATCGACGACGAGGGACGAGCGAGGACGACGGTCGGTGCAGCAGCAGAGAGCTTCTGCTGCAGACGCTTTAAGAGTAAACGGACAATTGATTAAAGGTAAATATGCAGCTCTAAATCCTCTCCATTCAATCATTTGAACGGATCGGCAGAAGTGCAGGTTCTAATTTTAAACATACGGGCGCTCGTCAGCAGCTGCCGGTCACTAAGTGAACCTGATGCTGATGGAGGCTCTGAGTGGAGAGAAACCACACCGCAGGCGTGCGACAGAAGGTTCTCAGGTTCTACAGGAGCAAACGGCAGCAACGACTGTGCTCCCAAAGACCTCAAACCAAAGAGCTCCTAAAGACTCTGGTTCAGGTTGGATTCTGTGCTTCGCGGTACATGTCTTTACCTTTTAGCGTTATGTCATAATGAGCTGAACTGCCACAATAGCCTTTTACCTGTTGAGCACTCATGGTGTCATGTGATTAAAATCTGACATGAAGTGTCAGCAAAGTGTCTGGATCCATTCAAAGCCTGATAGAAATTGTGTCAATTATATTTTTGTGACAGTCAGATAAATAATTGTTCACATTTGTTTGGTCAGAAGAGATCGATTAAAAGGGAGCAAAGGCCTGAGACGTTCAAATTGACCCTGCAGATTGGATCAGGGCGGCTGCGACAGGATTAGACGCCGCTATCGATGGCAGAAAGAAAAGAGGACGCTCGCTGGAGGAACGAGTGGCGGAACGGAGCCGCAGGTCTTCATGAAAAATGAAATATAGCGATCGTCTCATTGGCAGGGAATTAAAGCACTGGCAGTGAATGGGCGACGCTGTAACCAGGCCAAGTGAAAGGGAACGCTTTTAAAAGCATATTATCCCTGACAATGGATCCAGCCAGAGCCATGTGTGATACATGAGCGCGGTTTCACAGTCCTGGAAGATTTCACAGCTTTTCTGTGGGCACATGCAATGTAAAGGAACCCACTCTGCAATTCCCTTCTCTCATATTCAATAAGAACACTTTTGGTGAATGAGATGTGAAATTGCTGCCATCAGTATGAGGCCCCTTTGGTAAAAGGCATTTTCAGATCTCTCTCTGAATTGGATTGTTCCACCATTCATTTTTGGTGCCGGAGTTAATGACCATTATGAATGCAGAGCCAGTCAGGCAGACCATGACTCCGGAGCTGCTTAATAGGCCTGGAGGGAGAGACAGGTAAGTAATCCAGAAGCAGCCATGTGAAAGAAAGGACATCGTTTGATAATTTAGAAGGAGTTTCACCCAGAGGACGGAGACGAGGGAGGAGGAGGGGAGGAAGGACTGCTTTCAACTTTTCCAGGAAAGGTCCCTCTTGGTTTAAATGTTAAAGTATTTGCTGAATGATCTACAAGTCTGCTACAAACCAGACAGGGAACAGGATCTTTGCTCTAAGGGGTCCGAGCAGAGACTGGTCCAGACCTCCGACGCGTCCTCTACTTGGGGACGTGGTCCAGGGGTCCAGCCAGACGGGGTCCAGCCGGACGGAGGCATGGTTCACTGCCGCCCAGGCTCCCCGATCAAATTCATGAACCTTCAGTTGGAAGTCCTTTTCGTTTTTAAAGGAGCCCAGTGCTGCTCAACAGGGTTTTTTGGACGCACATACGGTGTTTGCTGTAATGTTTTTGCTTGTTTTTGTGTTTTCTGAGGAAGCGTTTGTTTTTAAATCTGGTGAATCTGTTTGTCAAATTAGCTTTAATCAAGAGTTGCAGCTGTTCTACACACACACTATGAATCTAAGAAAAGGTCTCCGCCTTCATTTTCTGTTAGGACTCAGAAGCACTGGGCCCCGTTTCATGACTCAGAGGAGCAGTTCAGAGCGTTCACCTTGCAGGCGCAGGCAGGAAAGGACGGACGGGTGAAGTTAGCGGCTGGAAACGGACCTGGCAGGAGGCGGGTGAACACAGAGGCCAGAACCAGGCAGGAGGTGGGAAACTGGCAGGAAGGCAGGCCGGTGGAAAAAGTCTGGATGAACGGGTCTGAGAGGGGAACAGGTGAGAAGCAGGATGTGAAGGCAACAAACTGCTGTTTAAACAAGAATAGAAGAATAAATATAGGTTTGATTTTAGTTAACGGCTTTTATTATGAACGCCAGCTTCACCTTTGGCCTGATTTGTAACTAAACAATGAGAAGGAAATAAGCTCTTTCTGCACAGTCTTTCTGTTTTGACTGTGCCCTGTTTTCAGTTCATACATCACTGCACGTGAAACAGTGAAGAGGAATCACAGTCCTTATTAATTTAAAGCAAACTACTGTCCAGAGAAAAAATGTGCCCATTACTGTAGTCAGGGCAGAAGAATCAGCAGCCTCCGCGCAGAGAGGATGGAAGATAATGAATAAATTAAACCCAGGCAGCTGACAAATGGACAACTGCAGAACAGAAACATCAGGGACCAAGATAAGAAAAAGTGTATTTATAAGATGAAATTAATGAAATGTTTATGTGCGGTGGGTTCAATATGGACAGAGAAGGGTAATAATTCATCCTGACGCCTTGGACTCGCTGCTGCATAAACAAGACAATAAAAAAGGAGGATATGAAAATGAAATTAGCCTCTCGCTTTGTTGACCATCGGCTTGAGATGAAAGGCGGTTAGTCTATTCACACACGCATCAAAAAATCTACACATGCACAACTTCCTTATTTAATTAAACTGGTGAGGAAAAGTCAATATTACAGTGTTTGCGAATAATATCCAGGAATGACTCATTTGGAAAGGAAATGAGCTGCTTGTTGAGGCTGCGCTCGCGCCGCCTCCGTCTGATACACATTTAATTTTCTCAGACCAATAACATACTACATGCTCTCCCTCAACTGCATCCCAATTATGTCCTGATGTGTTCATCGGGTTTGTTTATGCGAAGAGAAGCAGCCGCTCACACACGGATTTACCCAGCATTTCCATGCAAATATGGAGATCTGCCGCTCTCTGAAGCTGCAGCTTCTGTGTCCAGCGTTGGCGTCTTCATCTAAGAGCACAACACATGTCTGCTGGATTTGGGAGCAGTTTGTACAGAGAACACACATCCTACTCAAGCAGGAGGAAAACCGAGCCTCAGCTCTGCAGGTTCGGGGCCGATGCAGGACAGGTTACATCAGTCTCTCACATTCAACCACATGCTTTCTTCTCGTGCTGTTCTGTCATTTGTCTGTCACCAGAGCCACAGGATCCTGCATTAGTTGAGCCTTCGTGTGGTTAGAAGGAGTTAAATTCCATCCGGAGCCGGTGGCATTTACGCGTCCGCTCAGCAGATTGAGTCCTGCTCTGCTTTGGCAGATTCTCAAAATGCATTGATTAGGACAACAAGTCGATTTTTATGCATTCCTGAGAAAACGTCGATTCAGGTGCATCATTTAAATTCATCAGAGGGAAACCACCATCTGCTCAAATCTGCCAAGTCACATATTCACTTTGTTCCCTTAAAGGTTTTGGTCACTTGACGATGTGCTGGCATTTAGAAGCAGGGAATGCTCCTTTACACGTCTGACTGACCTGAGGACGGACAGCGGATGTGATGCTTTAAGATGGAGGACGCCTGACGTTGCTTCATGAACGGAAATCACAGCAGCAGTGAAGGAGAGAAAAGCTGGATACGGTAAAACTGCACAAGTCGAATCAGGAAGAGTTTAAAGAGTCAAAAATCATCGCTAGTCCAGTGCATGTTTGGAAACAGCAGCACAGAGGTGGAAGCTGCGACGGGTGCGAACAGCTGCTTTAGTTCAACATTATGACTTATTCAACGCTGATTAAAAAGTACAAATCATTTGTTCTCTAGTTTCTTTGTCCTTTCTTGCTCCAGGCTGCAAATACAGGCCTCAAGTACAGTTTGTGTGTTTGTTCAAGTCACCAGTCAAACTCAGCACATGCAAAATTCAGTGAATGCCAGAACAGAGGGAGCGTCTGAGTGACTCCCGCTTATTTAGCTTAGCAGCCGTGCTGATTTGTCAGCGGAGCCTCACACATGGGAAACTACAGAAAACATTCAAGTAGACAGTGGAAACGAGCAAGGTCGCCATTAGTAGAAAGCAGCATCCACTCAGCCCAGCAGGAGCATCACCTAGCATTAATAACTATTTAGTCATTGTTTTAATCTGAGTCAGTCGTCTTCTCTGTGTTTTATGTGGAGCTTCCTCCCTCTGTCTCTGTTAAGAAGAAGAATTAGAGGTAAGTAGTAAGTAGTTGAAAGAAGAAACTGTGGATTGAATAAAGATTAAGGGAAAAAAGACAGGACGGATAGAATAACATCACAGATAGACTGGTTGAAAGAAACACTGATGGACTGGAGTAGACGAAGGAGAGCGAGGTTAAAAAGGAGAGGATGAAGGAGCTGAAGCAGACAACAACACAGAAGAAGAGGAGGAGGAGAGAGGAAGTGGATGGACCTGAGACTGATGAAGGACACCAACGCTAACACACAGAGGAAAAGGGTGAAATGCGTAAAGTGACAGTGGATAAGAGAGCGAGGAGCCAGGGGAGAGCAAGGTGCCAGGGTCACCATCCCTCCCAGTTTGAGAGAACCATTAGCAGCGTCCGCCTCAGATTTCTGCCCGTTCCTATTACGATCACAGCTGGAAGCATCCAAGTGTGAGACCTGCTTCACTCAGAGCAGACGCCGTCTTCCTGTCGGCTGTACAGTATGTAGAACGCACACGCACACGCACACTAGCACACGCACACACTAGCACACACACACACGCACACTAGCACACTAGCACACGCGCACACGCACGCACGCACACACACACACACGCACGTGTGCATGCAAAAGCGCACACACACTCACACACACACACACACACACACACCACACACACACACCTTTCCACCGGTTCCTCTTTTTTCCCCAGTCGGGTTCAGGTCCAGGTTATCCATCGCTTGTTACCTAAAGTCCAATTAAACAAACAGAGAGATTTCAAAAAAGAGGTCAGGAGCCTCAAAGCAGCGCTCAGCGACCGTCGCTGCGTTTCACCTAAGAAACTGCCTCATGAATGATTCGTGTGCGAGCTCAATTATTGACAAGGCTTCAGAGATCTGATGAGGCGCTCGGAGCCGCTGGTGGGACGTCTCCAGCAGGAGTCGGAATTCCAGTAAACGCGTGAAATTTCCCCTCGGCGTGGCCGATGCATGACGAGCTCACAGCTGGTGTGTGTGTGTGTGTGTGTGTGTGTGTGTGTGTGTGTGCGTGCGTGTGTGCGTGGACTACAGCTCAAGGCAAAGGGATAGTATCACTCCACTAAACGTGATTAATTAAAGAAGCTCTTTGCATATGATTAACATCAAGATGCATTCGCTTGCACGAAGATCATTAGAACCACGCTGAGCCCGAACTGCTCAACTAAAAACGGTCTAATTGGTTTACATCACTACCTGTAGGTTTAAATTCCAAGCCTGTGTCTCTGTAAAGTATGAATTCTGTTCATAAATAAAATAGGAAGCCCCTGTTCAGTACCTTTGGGGGCTTTTATTATATTTGCAGACTTTGATGTTTCTACTACTACTCTGAAGGGTCTTTATTAGATCAACAGCCTTAACGAGAGCCCCGACAGAAGCCCCTCAGCTGTTTAAAGAGGTTTGAATACGAGCGTGAGCAGAAGAAGGGGAAGATGAAAGGGAGGAGAAGAAGAGGAAAAGTGAAATGAAAGGAATGAAAGGAACGAGTGGGAAAGAGATACGGCAGCGTGCTGAAAAGGAAGGAAGGACTGAGCAAGGCAGGATTACCCCGGAATTTAACCAACTAACGAACTATTAGCGCACGGAACAACAATGTCCCTGACCATGAAACCAGCTCACGGTCTTCACATGAACAGAGCGAGAGGCGAGGGAGGATGGGTGAGAGAGGAGACGAGGGAGGACGGGCGAGAAAGGACGGGCGAGAGGCGAGAGACGAGGGCGAGAGGCGCCGGCTCATCTCTCAACGAGCTTGCGCGTTGTTTTTCCCTCTGCTCCCTCTTCATACACCAGATTCATCTTAATCACAGCGCAGGAAAGCATAATTTCATTTTTGGGTCAGGCAGATGGTGCCTTTGTTGAGGAGATTAATTACAGGGCTGCACAACATTAATAAAGGCAAATATTTGAAGGGGAAACGCAATTTGCCCAGAGTGCACGGCTCGTGTAAACAGGTGAACGGAGGAGGCGATCGCCCGCAGCTGCATCATCACTTACTCTCTGCTGCTGCTGAGGCCGACGCTGTCAGCAGCGCAGGCGCAGGCGCAGGCGCCGACGCTGTCAGCAGCGCAGGCGCAGGCGCAGGCGCCGACGCTGTCAGCAGCGCAGGCGCAGGCGCAGATGCAGACGCAGGCGCCGACGCTGTCAGCAGCGCAGGCGCAGATGCAGGCGCAGACGCAGGCGACGACGCTGTCAGCAGCGCAGGCGCAGGCGCAGACGCAGACGCAGGCGCCGACGCTGTCAGCAGCGCAGGCGCAGATGCAGACGCAGACGCCGACACTGTCAGCAGCGCAGACGCAGGCGCAGGCGCAGACGCAGGCGCCGACGCTGTCAGCAGCGCAGACGCAGGCGCAGACGCAGGCGCAGACGCAGAGACTAATGTGCGTTCACGCACTGACAGCACAGTGGAGACTACGTCCACGCGCTGACGGCCGCACTGCTTGAGCTTTTTGTCTCCTCTGAGCTGCCTTTCGCTTCATTTGTCTTTTCTCGCTGTCAGACACACTTTTAAAGGCTTCAGAACAAGGTTTTGAACTAATTTACCACTTTTGAATTGCAAAATAGTGTTTGTACCTCTTGAGAAGACTCACAAATCTAATTATACCTTTGTTTAGCTCCTAAACCTTATTAAGCAACAAACACAAGATTTCATTTCACATCAGATGGAGATCAATGGCACAGCTACAAATGAACAGCACAAAGCTGTTCTTCCCACAGGTTTGAGTCACAATCACAGGCAGTCGGACCAAACAAATCGCTGAGTGCGACGGCTGGTGATTCTCCTGAACGCATCAGGGAGGAGGAGGAGGAGCAGCACCTGAACGCCCCCCTGGAGACACGGAGCGCTGTCGTTCAGCCATAAACGCTTCCAGGGGGATTTCCTATTCGCTTCCCACCGTATGGACGGACGGAACAACATGCAGCTGTTTCAGCAGGCGGCGATGAGAAGAGGCGTAAAGGCCCAAGAGCTGGAGAACGAGCAGGAACACAAGGAGGTTTTGTGGTCCTGAGCCCAAAAACGCAGAGACCAAACAGCAAACGACTATATTAAAAAGTGAACAATACAAAAGAAAGAGAAGCTGCAATTATTGCCAGCTTGTTCGGCACCTGCGCCGCCTTCACTGACGCCGTTTGCCTCATTTCAAGGCTGACGGCTCATCAGGATGAGTCACGCAGGCACCGGCCACCTGCAGTCAGTGTAAAGCAGCAGATTCCACATTCATTCCATCAGCGCTTTGGTTTCTCTGACAGGACAACACGCCTTCGCACAGTCACGGTAGAGCGTTCGCTGAGTTCATGATCAAAAAGACGATCAGCACCAGGATTAGGACAAGTCCCAAACAGGTGAACATCGGAATATTCCACCACTTTAGCAGATGACAGCAGGTTCGCGTCTGAGCCGCTAGAAAGAGGAAATGATTGGAGTCGTTGCTCAGAGAGGAAGATGAAAGGAGAATGTGATTAAATGAGCTCCTTCGTGAGTTCACCTGTTGAATTTGTCTGGGTTTGACATCGATTGCTTCAAACAACACAAGCAGATTAAAGGCACGCTTCCATTTGAGCTGATTGGTTGCTCGTGTGGCCGGTGTTTTAGGCGTCTGCTGCGTTCGCGCCCAAACGAAGCGATTGGGCTGCATTATTTACCAGGAGCCCCATTAATGCAGAACGGTTGCCACTTTGTGCATTTATGAGGGGATTCTGGTGCGAAGCTCAGGAGGACGTTGTTATTTAGGGAGTAAACTCTGTACCAAAGTCAAAATATGTGACCTTAACCAGTTAAGTCTCATGTATTTACTCAAATCTGAAGACGAGCAGCTAACGATTCTAAGCATCACCTTAACGAACGCGTGAGTCAGTTCATTTTCCACAGCAGGAAGTTGGTGCAAATGTAATTTCAACAGCAAACTTGAAAACAGATCCGGTCCATGTTTGTTTTCCACTGCACACACAAAAATGAGACACACACACACACACACACACACACACACACACACACACACACACACACACACACACTCTCATCAGTCGCCTCATGAGCTTTAAAAATAAATCATAATTTAAATTACACAAAATTGGAATTAAGTCAACGCATTGAAAAGAGCTCTCAGAGCTGTAGAGCGACGGTCGTACTGAAGTAAACGCTGAAGCTGTGACTTGTGTGGTTTGTCTGAACAGAAGACAGGCGTTTGCTCCTGTGGTGCCGAGGGGAAATAAACATGCAGGGCGTGGAACCCAAATCCTCTTACGGGTTTAATTCAGCGCATTCGGGTTTCCTGCCCTCACGTCTCTGCATCCTCTCGCTCTCATCGATCGACTCGTCAGACTTACCGGCCGTGTTTCGCCAGAGATAATGTTTTAATTAACAGACTTCAATATCTAATTAAGATCAGATGTTGATGCTTTATAGAGGTCATTTAAATGAAGCGGACGGTGGAGGGAGTCCGACCCGCGGCCTCGAGGAACCGTTCACGTCTACACAGAACCTCTCAGTCAGAGCCAGTGAACGAGAGGCAGCTGTAAAGTGCATTTCAGAGGAGGCACCTTTGCTCTGACGCACAGATCATTCACTAATCAGGTGTCAGTGTAGATGTTGCCTTTAATCTGATCCTTTACATGCACTAAAATATGAAGGGCACAAATTGGCAAATACAACTTCTATTGTCACCGTTTCTCATGGAACCTGAACAGACAGGATGCAAACGCTCACAAATCCCCTGGACGTCCGAGAGAATAAAAACAAAGCAGACTTACTCACAGGCAGACGAGAAATAATCAGGAAGAACGGGAGGCGAAGTCCACAAGGAGGAGTCACGACTTCAAAACATCATTAAAACTGGTCCAAAAAAAAAAACAACAGGTTCAAAGGAATCGGCAGACCAGCAGAGTCCAATTAACCCATCAACAGGTGAAAGCAGCCAGGTGTGTGCAGGTGGGGACAGAATCAAGTGATCAGGACCTCAGAGAAGGTCCGAGGACACCTGGTGGTGGAGTGCGGAACCAGCAGAACAGGACGCAGACCGGAGCCGCAGGACGCGGTGGAACCCTTCACTGCTGCTTTGTGAGAACGGTCGCTGTCCGGATGAAGTGTAGACGCTCCAATTATTCAGGTCCACAGGTTTGTGCTATAATTTGTTCTCCTTCACACACAATCAGAGCTGAAATCAAAAAGAATCAAATGACCTGGTTTATTAATTTCTGGGGCAACTGGACAAATGCATCTGAGATGAGACCTCAGAGGTCTCCTCAGCCCAACGACAGCTCAGGCTCCACAAGGTTCCGTCCTCCTTCACCCTCGTCTCTGATCCACAGCTTCCTGGGACTGAACAGCTGCAGTCACAGCCAAACACTCCAGACTTTAAAAAGCGCCGTCTAATTAAAGTGTTTCAGTGTTTAAATACCTAAACTAATCCATTGAAGTGCATTAAGGCTCAGTCATTGATTGAGAGATCCAGCAAAGGCAAAATCATTAGAGGAGATTTGAAAGATGTCCTCTGTTGATTGTTCCAGAGGAAACTTTAGCCTTTTACTTTATTTGAATGGAAACAGCATCGCTAACGCTAACAGTGTTCAAAAGGTCAGTAACAGTGACAGAACAACTCATACCTCAGGTTCTGGACCCGTAAAGACGCCAAGAGGACGTGAGCTGGTGCCTTCAGCCACTGCCACAGGCGAGAATCATACAAACCAGCTTGTTTACTTTAAATGAGAAAGAGGAAATGTCAGACAGAACCAACGCTGCTCCGTTCCTTTGTCAGAACCAGGATTGGACCCTCGCGAGCCTCGACTCACAGCAGGTCGTCTGCTTTGGGAAACTGAGGAAACTGCACTGTGTAAAGGAAGCGATGGGGAACGAGCGGCGCCTTCTCCCTCGTGTGGCCATTGATCTGCAGGCTCTGATTCAAGCTCCATATTAAATCACCCTGGGGTCCGGAGCCGGCCCGTTCTCCCTGCCTCTTTGTTCAGACCGGCACCAAAGATAATAGAAAGCATTTTGCAGCGAGTGCCGCAGGGCTCCAATCTCGCCTCCAGCTTTTTTACC
Source organism: Betta splendens (assembly GCF_900634795.4). NCBI lineage: Eukaryota > Metazoa > Chordata > Actinopteri > Anabantiformes > Osphronemidae > Betta > Betta splendens. The sequence goes on along the minus strand of NC_040894.2, from coordinate 1,969,584 downwards.
CATTCTTTCCTCTCACTCCTTCTGCACCTCTTTCTTTCACCTCTGTCCTTCTTTCTTCTTTCCTCCTTTAAATCTCTGCCTTCGTCCTTTCTCGTACATTGTAAAGAAATCCTTTGTGCAACCTTGATGGAAAGACCACTTTTAAACAAAGACGTCTCGCCGTGGAACAGGGACAACAAATAGGATCTTTTGTGGCCGCTCTGAAGGTGCTCTTTCATCACCTACGGACAGAAGGAGGAAGAGGGAGAGTCTGAAGGAAGGAGCTCTTTGTCCGACAGCAAACTACAGCTTTCAAAGAGAAGTGGGTGTTTGTTCTCCAGAGCTGGTGTAGTTTGACATCACCAACTGGCAGCGATTCTCCATATGATGCTCGACAAACACCAGCTGGTGATTCGCTGCACATTCACTTGGTAAAAATCCCCAGATTGTTTGTGTTGACGCGCAGCTCCAGCGCCAACAGTAACACAGCAGCGACTGGTCAACACAACAGGAAGTCGCTGCAACAGGAGCGCTTTTCTCATTTCTCTAATTGGATCTGAGCAAATCTGACCCACAAACGCCCTCTGTGTGTTCTCAGGGGCCGATGGAGGGTTCTTAGAGTGTGTGTCACGCCAACGTTTGCTTGATTGTGTGTGTTTAAAGTTTAAACTCAACTCTTAACAACCTGCAGAGAGCCATAAATCTTGTGGACAGGTTTGTTGTTGGGAGTTTTTGCCTTTCTTCGCTCTGACGTCGGGCGAGCGGACCGGCGGCCGAGCAGCAGCTCCAGCTCCAGCTCTCAGGTCCAGGAGAACGTGCTGGATAATGGACGATGCTAATAAATACATGACAGCTTTGAATGATGCATTTATCTGCTGCTGTTTGCTGGATCTTCCTATTGGACGGTTCCGTGCAGCCGTCCTCTGGATGAGATGCAGCTTCAGCAGCTCCACTGGGTCCGACCGGCTCCAGCACCGGAGCCCTGAGCCGCCGCCAGCGCTTCCCACACGTCTCCGTGTGTGGGTTTGTCTGGACCCCCTGCTGTTACACACAACAAACCGCCAAAGGTAAAATAACAGCGCTGACATCCAGAACATGGCGTCAGCGCTGCTCCTGTTCCCCGGTGATGTGAAAATAGAAAAACCACACACTGAGTGGATTACAAATTCAAATGCACTCTTATCAAAGTGAGCTGAATTTTTCCCAACTGATCCCAAGTTCACAGTTAAACGCGGCACATCCTCACCGGCTGCATGGGGGCAGAACAAACACAGACATGAGACATGGGGAGAAGCTAACGGGCCGAGGCCGGTCCGTTCTGGCTGCGAGGGGCCAACTGCTAAACCACCAATTACTGCAGGCGCTGTTGATGGATGACGGCTCCGCATCGACTAAAAGGGCATGAGGACGTGTGTGTGTGTGTGTGTGTGTGTGTGTGTGTGTGTGAGTCCAGTGGAGCTTTGTGTTGACAATCCAACAACGCTACTTTGACCCGTGGAGCCGCGGTCCCGGTCAAAGCGCTCATAAATTTCCCTCCATCGCAGCTTGTTACGATGAGGCCGGGAGCTCGTGACCCAGAGTTCGGGTCACGGTTACGATGAACCGAACCCCGAACGAACGCAAAGCACAGCTTCGCCTCATTTCTCGCCATCGCTCTATTGCTGCATCCGCCGCCGTGTCCTTCACCCTGACTCACACAGCGACACGAGCAGCTTCTTCTTCTACACATGAAACGGGACGTCTTCCTGCCCGAGGCGTTGGTTGGATCAAACTCCACATGCATCAGCAGCGTCTGCGCCGACAGCACAGACAGCATTATGAGCTCGGTGACTCATAGATATGTGTAAATGTGTCTGAAATCATTTGACAAAGACACAACAGCGCGGATGAACATGTGCAATAAAAGGGTGATTCATTTTAAACTAGAATTCACACTTAGCAACGTACGTTATTATTATTGCACTAATTATGTGTAAAGTCGAGTTATTTTATTGACTTTATGTTAATTCTTAACAGACACCAAATAGCTGAGAATAAAATTTATGTTTAAACAATTAGAATAAAGAAAAAAATAGAACATATAAATTGTTCAAAATATTTATTTAAATGATAACAGGTTGCTGCCTTGATTTAATACTAATGGTTCATGTGCAATAACAAAAGAAATGAGTGCTTTCAGCCACATGTTGCATGTGCTGAATACGTAAACGTCGGCTGTCACTGAAAAACTAAAATACAAAACAAGCCCAGACTCGATCACGCTCACTTGTGCGACGCTACAGCTTCAGCTTCAGCTGTAGTGAAGCCGCTGTGGATGATGATGGTCGACCAGCTTCACCTCCTCTGACTCCGGCTGCTGTGAGGAGCTAAATTGGCCCCGCTGAGTAAAAAGACATCAGATGGACAGATTCACTGCTTTACTCCTCAGACGCCTCTCGAGACAAAAATGTTGCTAAGATGCCACCGCGCTGAGTGTCAGTCACAGGGAGGCTGAAATGGGGAAAGGAGGAGCGGGAGTGGAAAGATGGGAGATGGGAACGGGAAGAGAGGGAGGAGAGAAAACAGGAGGGAGACGAGGACGGGGGGAGAAAAGGGTGAGCGCTGAGACTCCTCCTCAGCATCAGGATCCTTCAGAGCGGAGCCGTCGGTTGGATTCACATCCCTCCGGACGCCTCTGTAGAAACATATGCATGATGTTTCTGGCATCGGATGAACTTTGACCTCTGACAAGGACAGATTTCTGGGCCCGTTTGTGGCCAGTTGCATTCGCTCGCGCTGCACACATTTACTCGCTCCACTCCCATCGTGTCCACAGGGATCCGATGGAGGAGAGCAGAAAACAGTGCAATGTGTTCAGTGACGCCATCGTCTTCATGCGTCGTCTTTCTCCCCATTAGACGCACGCGAGCCTCAAGCAGCCAGCAGTCAAGACTTTACACACAAACCACCTTTAGAACCAACCAGCGCTCACGTTCCTCCTGTAATTCTGTGATTCAGTTTCTGGTCAGATGGATTTTGTGCGTCTCTGCTTCGGATGAGGATCCGGCGGCAGTGGGAGTAAAACACGGTCCTCTGGCAGCGGACGCGAATGTGCTGCATTCGTTAACACGGACCACATTTCTTCTGGTGACTGCAGCTGCCAACGTGTGTCCCGGGTTTTTATATTGTTTCTGTCTTTTTTCCAAAAATGCAAAGCACCAGATGATGGATCACACGTTGAAGCAAACTGCTAAATGACCTCAAGGAGCAGCTGTGGATCAGTAGGTTTCACATCAGCTGCAGCGCTGGAGCCCGTGGCTTTTCTGGCAGGAGCCGCTTTGACCTCCACTGAAAGGACGAAGGAATCGGACCCAGAACCCATTCAGCTCCTCCTCCATCGGCACCACTTTACAAATGGTCCCGGCTCCTCTGTCCGCGGCCGGAACGGTTCTACAGGCCGGAACCCTGGAAATATGAGAGATTTGCTGCTGCAAAACTACCAGATAAACAAGGAAACAGCAGAGAACAACATCTCTGGCGGATGTAACAATAGCTTTGTTTGTCCTGTCTATTGATGCACACACACACACACACACACACACATCAATCAGACTATTCCAGGAAGCCCGAGCAGCGAGCGCAGAGACGCCGCGCCGCCAAAGAAAAGCTGTTGGCTGCTGCCAAGGTTGAACGCGTGCCTCGTAATGGAAAAAGAACGGAGCCGCAGACGCTGCACATTGTCTGAAACTCCATCAAATGATCCCCGCGTCTCCCGGCGCACGGCGGCTGTGACACAGTGTCTGATAATAGCAGGCGCGCGTGCACCTGCGCGGCTGCGGCGCCGAGCCTGCCTGTGCGCTGACGCCGAACAGTTGTCAGAGCAGCTGATGATCAGCGATGAAGACATGTTTCTATTTTTTCATTTTCCTGAACACAAACAGCGGCGCCGCGCGGCTTCCGGCGCCGCGGGCGCGCGCTCGCGCCTCGTCCCGCAGGCAGGAACCAGCATCCGTCTCCGCCCGCGGCTCAAATGGACCACATATCACTGCATTTCACACGCAAACACTTTCTCATCACACAAATAATCTGTGTGAACCACTCCCAAATAACCATTCAACACTTTGTGGAAGAAACGGCCCGCTGCACCTCGCTGGGACTCGAAGCATCTTGAGCGTGATTGTGTTTGTTTATTTATTGTGTTGTGAAGCGCGCAGCGGTTTGATTTAATGTGTGTATTCATTTCTTTTTAGCAGCACCCTGACGGAGACGCGTGCGTCGCGCGGCTTCCACTCGCCGGGAACAGTTGGGGGTTTTATGGAGGGCAGTCTGGCTGTTTGGACAGACTTCTTCCAGGAGGAGCGGAAGGACTGATCGGCTTCCCGGAGCCGCAGTGTAATTAAAAGCGGATATTTAGGTGCAGGTGGGTGAACAGAGCGAGATTAGGCGAGGGGCGGGGCTAGTGTTGACAGTGGCACGCTTTAATGAGTCCTGGCTGGAGTCCAGCTCCGTTTCCCGCACGGAGCATCAGCAGGTTTCATCCTAGTTTGGACGGAACCGCTCCAGAGCCGGTGCGCGCGTTTCCTGCCGCTCACAGGTGCGTCACCGTCTAATCTCGATCTGCGTGTTCGTGTGTCTGAGAGAAAAGCACGTTAAGATGACGCTGTCATCAGACATCAGCCGCGATCACCGGCGTCTGCGGCCTCGTCTCAGCGCGGAGACCACGCCCAGAAAGCTGCCGCGCGCTGACGTCACACCACGTTTAGGGAAGAGCTCCGAAATGTCACCTGCACCTGACGCCGCTCATTGTGTAACTGTCTCATAACGAGCACAAACTCCTCACTGCTCCAGAAAATGAATCTCATGATCGTCCCTCACTGATTTTGCAGCTGTTTCCTTCAGAACAGCACACGTTTACATGTTTACAACAAGACAGAGGCTCCACTGACATGTGTCACTAATGCTAATGTTAACGTGTGATAATTAGCCGCGGGAATGTTTACCGCCTGTTAGCATGCTAATATTTGGAATGGGAGCAAAAAACGCACCGCTGCAAACGTTTGTGATGCGAGTGTGAGGCCTCACGTCTGAGACGACAAATACTGAACGGAATCGGGCAAAATTCAATTCGCTGCACAGCTGTAATTACATCACACGGAGGTTTAAAAGGTACAATATCACGTTAGCGAAACCTTTTTGTGGGCAATTAAGCCGAGGCAGAGAAATCTGCTGCTCGTTGCATGTTGTTTGTCGTTCATGGTTTATTTCACTAATCCACAACAGCCTGTCAGTTTTCTCTTATTATTCACGCCTTCAATAATCTGTGAAGACGATTTGGAGATTCTTCTCCGCGCGTGTTTATGAGTCGATCACTGCAGCTTCTCCATGTTTGGCCTCATTCTCATCACATCACCTCTGTAATTCATGCTCATCGTTGACTTTGTTGCTGCTCTTTTTGTGTTGCCCCCCCCCCCGGGGGGGCAGGTCTGAATGGAGAAGTGAATGGAGGCGCAGGTGAGAAGAAAGGTTAATTGGTTTTGTTGACCATCTGTCAGACGGAGCAGGCGCTTGGATCCAGTGCACCTCAGGTTGAATAGTAAGGAATGAACTTCACAGGCGCTGATTGGCAGTGACCAGCGTGGTCACCTGTCTTATTAATAGAGCCGCCTCATCTCTTTGATTTATTCACTCCTCCTCTTCCATCGTCTCCGTCCTTTCTCCGTCTGCCCTTCTGCGTTCGGTGCCGCCAGCGTTTTCCAGCCCTTTCTTCTCTTTGTGTATCAGACTGACTGAAGTATCTTTGTGTCTCACCTCCGCCTCCCATCCATCCCTCTCAACAAGGGGAATGAACCATAGACCCCCCGCTGAGAGAAAAGGGGAAAGTCGCTGAGTGATGCATTCAGCCGCTCTGAAGGCGTAACTGGGCCGATTCCTCCAGGGTCCAACTGGACCCGCCAGACGTGGGAATGTGCACGGCCGAGTCCAAAGTGGGGGTTTCTATCAAACACGAGGGCCACTGACGGAGACAGAGACAGAAAATCAAAGACAGCCATCGCCTGCTGAAACACACTGCAGCGGGAACGAGTCAAAGCAGAGTCAAGTCAATCGCACGCAGGTGAAGCCCAGTGATGATACAGTGAACGGCTTTGACTGAACTAAAGTTGGAAACAGCATTTTCTCTTCAATCTAAATTTGTTCTGTGCAGTGATGTCAATAGTTGAGGTTTGATTTGTTGTTCTTGCATCTCATCTGGAGCTTCCTCTAACTTCACAGGCTGTTTTCAGGTATTTTATTAGTATAAACACAAAAGCTCAATCAATAATGCATTAGGAAACGCCTCTGGGAGGACTGTGCTGTAACGGGTGACATACACCTTTAATATCTTCCTCGTGCTGATGTGTAAAACATCTGCAGGAGGCTGTGGCGACGATCTCGGCTTCGGCCACAGAAGGAACATCAGAGGACGCGAACCGTTCGCTCCTCTGACGCTGCTGTTCAGTGAATCGTGGCTCTATCACCAACACACGAACACAGACCGACTCCATGACGGCTTCTGATCATGATCATGAATTTTACCGCAGGAACCAGGAGGTCATCGTTGTTTCTCTTTAATACCAGCTATCTTGAAATCAAAAATTAATTATGTGGAGTTATTGGATTTTTTAAACTAAATTATATCCAGGCCACATTAAACAGGGAGGTGATGATCATTCATCAAATTCTAAGGCAACTTTATGTCTTATATGTGACCATGCATCTCAGACGCCACAGATGCTAAAGGAATTAGAGCTTTGGTGTCTTGAGATAATAAAATAATGTGCTCATAGTTTTGAAAGCCTAAACTTTCAATCACTGGACCTCTTTGTGCGAGTTGAATCTCTAATTGCAATCATTGTACCATGAGGAATGCATCAATCAAGTAATCAACATAATAAATGAAAACTGAAATATAAAATGTCTTTCTGGAGAAAGGAAGTTTAAAGTAACAGCAGCGTGAGACCGAAGGAAAGACGAGATGAAGCGTTCGAGCTCATTCGTTTTGGTGGAAAATGATGAAGCTCAGCTCGTTTACAGGACTTCACTATGGAAACACAGTGAAGGACAGAAGACGAACGCGGACTCGTCATGACTTACGGTCACGGTGATTTAACTCTTCTCTGTTCAACCGATCATGAGAATGCTGAGTCACCCAATCTGCTAAACACAACCCGAAGCCGTCCTTTAAACAGAAATAGCACAGACTTCAATGCACCAGCGACTGTTTCTCTGCCTTTTGAAGCACGGAAGAGGAGGCACACATGCAAATATTCAACATAATATGAGTGGTGTAATTCCTGTGGAGGGATGTGTGGAGCTGCATCTGCATCTGTCAGCAGTGAAACACATCCACGCGTTGTTTCTTCATGACCTGAAGAGAAACATCTTCTCTTTTCTGCGATCAGATGAAAAGGAACTCTGGCAGCGCTGACGATTAAACTTTAATAATCCCAACTTAGTGGTAGACAGAAAGTGAGCCTTCGATTTAAATGCCACATCCACCAGCAGCCGGAGACTCTGGGGACTGAAAGAGTCCTTATCAAATATAAATAATAGTTCACTGCCATTAAGCCGCGTGGATGATTTAGACGGATGTGCCGATTAAACACTGGCCTAACGAAGTGTCTTTTTCTACTCTCCAAAAGGTTCAGCAATAAAATAAAATGACGATCCATTTCTTTTCCTTTATTACAGTTAATTATTCATCCAATAGCGTCGTCCTTCTTCTTGGAGAGTGCGATGAGCTGGATCCTTAAGACGAGGAGTCTGTTGGGTCACACCGCCTCCAGGGAGCATCCAGCGCAAACTGGCTTTGTGTTCTTCAGTTTCCATTATTGTGGACTCCTTTATATCAGGTTTTTGATTTTTGATGCAGCAGCAGTTCTGCTGAACTATCTGTGTTTTTATTTTGGTTCCAAAATGTGCTTTTGTTAGTTTCAACATTTCACTATCTGAGATGATTAATAATTCAAATGACATTAATCTGGCCCCGTGTGAGGGTTCAAGGTTTAAGGACACACAAACAAGTAGAACAATGTACCCGTTCAGTGTCCTAGTGCGTTTCCTTTTGGACCATAATTAGAAATATTAAATGAAGGTTAATTGGAGTGCGGCTCCTGCATTCGAGGTTGTGGTGCAGCTGCTCAGTGCCACAGCTGCTTTGTGCTGCAGAGGACGACATATTGTGTAGTTTTATGAGCAATTAAGAGTTTGCTGTTGTTTAATGAGTTTAAAGCTACAGATTGTCCAACTGTGTGAATAAATATAAATATAATGCATTATAATAATGTCTAAACAGTTAAATGGTAACTGTCAGTTCAGTTTAAATGAATTGTATAATTACAGCACAGACACTAACACAGACTAATTACTTTCTTCATATGCGCGTATGACTCAGCGTCACGTGTTCATCCAAACACTGGTTGGAAACCAAACACTGGTTTGACCGCGTGGAGGAAACGCCGCTGCAGTGCAGGAGGCCACTCTGGAGGAGAAACGAGCACTTTGCTGCTCAGAAGCACAGCCGTTAACTGCGTCTGTCAGAAACACGGGGCTGAGGCTGAGGTTGATGTGCGTCTAACACGGACGTGCAGACACACGTTCCAGCTGATAAAAGGGAATGATTTAATACGGCACGATCTAATTGACCCCTCATGCGTGATCTCTGTGAGCGCTGACTCCTCCAGAACCAGCAGCTGAGAGCATGAGGCTGAACCCAAAGTGGGAGCATACGTCTTAGTCGGTTCAACTGTCAAGGGGTTCAGTTAAAGGAAACATCTGGAAGCTGCCGAACGGCATCGCAACAACGAGGCACGGTTTAAAACTGTTCCCCAGCAGTGAAGCAGCTACAAAATGTATTTGAACTGATGTGTCTGTGTCTGTGTCAGCAGCAGCAGCAGCGAAGCAGCCGTGACTCGTTCTGGAAGCCATTACTGGACTGGACCTGCACAGGTTCTGGTCGACACGTTTCAGTGGATGGTGCTTTTTACTCTGGTAATGTTATTTACTCTGCCAACAGTAAAGCACTGGTAAAATGGAGAAATCAGTCTGCCAACTGGAAGTGCTCCGACTCCAAACCTCATCAGACCCACGGACAGTAAATCATGAAGCAACACAATGAGTGGAGGAAACTAGCATCAGGTTATTGACTTTTTTTGAGTAGTCTTAGTTCCCAAACATCCAAAGTGACACTAGCGTGAAATCTCCCCTTCACTAAAACCCAGACAGACTGAGAGAGAGCTACTGTACGAAGCTATAGATGTCGACTCATTCCTCCTTGTTACCACTGCTCCCGGAGTCGAAAACGAGGTGCGAGGTCTCTGAGCGGTTTATCAGACGACAGCAGAGGAGATGAAAATAGAACAACTGTAAATTAGACACCTCATTAAAGCACAACAGAGAAAAAAATAATAATGTCTCGTAATTTTGGCCTCGCCAGGCAACATGTTTGCTCTTAATCAGCGAGAGGCTGCGTCGGTCGGTGATTGTCAGGGGATTTCTGTGTTGGTTATGTGCAATTACGTATTTGGCATTCAACGAGGCTGCACAGCAATAAACTGGCTTTGTGTTAATCCAAGATTAATTCTCAGGAGTATTAGATCAAGCAGGGGGTTTCATACTGGGGAGATGTAAAATACTCACTTGAGATTCATCAGTAAATATATAAAACTCATGATGGGAGTCCGTGCACACGCTTTAAAATGTCGGCATAAAACTGTTAAAGGCAACAGTATATTACTGTCACAGACAAAACATTATGATACAGTTATAAATACACTTTATTACTGTTAATCAAAAACAGTACGTGACTCTTTAATAATGCTAACTTAATTATAGTAGAAAATACATAGATTTACTGTTACAACATTAATATGTAGCTAAAAATACTGTTAGACCAGAAGCAAGTAAATACTGTAAGTTTTATAGCATTATTTGGTTTTAATTACAGATTGTGTCTGAGTATTTGTTGAAATTTACAGTCTAAAACCGTTTACTCCACATTTACTTAAACCTTATTGTTAAATGTCAAAGCAAAATACATGTTAACTGTTTTTACTATTATTATTATTTGTCATTGACCCTATGTTATTGTAAGGTTAGGTTAATTTACAGTTGTGTATTGCACTTAGCTCAGGATTTTTAATGAACATTCAAGGTGAGTTTGGCATTAAAAGGCTGTAATATGTTATTAAACGCCATGTTAACTGAAAAGTTGTATCTGGGTTGTACAGTGTAAGCTGTAATTTTTACATTACAATACTCTATTTTTAATCGTATTTTATTGTAAACACAAGCTCTCTTGTATACCTAAACACGTCCTGTAATTATCTAATGTATTTTTTTCAGATTTGTTTTACAGAGCAGCTTAGTTCCCTTGTGGGTTTTGCACAACGGCTCAGAGCATTGTGATTAACTTCACACTCATCTGCGTTACAGACTAAGTGAATTTACTTAATAAGGAAAAGCATAAAATGTGTCCTGATTTATGGTGACAGTCATACAAGTTGATAAAGAATCCAGGGGACAGAACAGACGATTCCCGGCCTCCTGTGTGAGCTCATCACAACATAATTGAGTTTAAATCACAGAGCTGGCGGCCCACGGGGCCTGGGATCAATCCTGGGGATCAATGACAGAACGCTGAGATAATGCCTTACAAATCAGATTTCTCAGCCAGGAGGGAGACCCGAGGAGCTGACCCGCACCGGTCCCCGGACCGTGAACGGGTTTGTTCTGTGTCATACGCCACAATCGCATTATGTGAGTGAAGATTGAGGAGACAATAACAAAAAGACAATACAATTCAGATTCTATGCAGCGCATGCACTGCCAGGACTGTTGGGAACGTTCGTAACCATCCATCATCATCTCAACACTTGATCTGCTTTAGTTCTCTGTGGTCATGAAGCCAAAATCAACATAAAGGGAAACAAACAAAAACCAAAAACAGCCCACTATCAATCAATGCTGGATGCGGGAAATGTTGATGATGAGCAGTGAAGCTACCACAGGCAGGAGTTGGTTCACACGAAACGTTAATCAAACTGAAGAAGAAAAAACATGAGAACTGATGACAAATAACAAATACTCAACGAACAAATACGTTTTGCATAAACTCTTGTGCAGAACTTTAATAAACCCTATCATCCGTGTCTGTTCAACCCTTACGTCCGTGTCCTTCGCTGCGCTGAACAACAGGGCAGAGCAGCAGAGCTGAGATCCTCCCTGCAGCCCTGCCCTCATGACGAGACACAAATAACACTTATTACTCAGGTTGGGTGACCTTTAAAAACACACAAAAAAGACTCCACAAAACACTGTGAACAGCTGGGAAAGAGCAGGAAACTGCCCACGATGATCAGCCGTGACACCAGGTGACATTAATTTTGTCCTTTAAATGGGTCAAAAACCAACTTCAGGTTTTACTTCACCAAAGCGCGGAGGAAAAAGCCCCTGTGAAGCGTCCAGGTGTGTAATTTCATCTGTCCTTGTTCTGTCACTGGTCCCAGCTGAGCGTGCTACTGGTCAGCACGTCCTGTCCTAATTACGCGCTAGCAGGGAGGACCACAGGCCCAGATGCAGCCGGAGCAGCGGCCGCGGCTCCGCGACGCGCCAGCACCAACAAACAGCGCCGAGCAGCAGAGAGCGGCCTCACGCACAGACACATGTGTAGCGGGACTGCGCCTCCTTCCAGGTCATTAGCCCCTGACTGTCAGGGCGAGGCGAGGAGGCGCCAGGGCTCCAGCCAGATGTGCTGCTGACGCACGGAAACGCTTCCCAGCACCGACGGCCTCGGACGCAGCAGTGAAGTCCTGTCTGAGAAGCTCCGAGTGGAGGCATTTGTGGCAAATGTTACAAGGTAAAATCTGAGGTAATGTGGAAATGCTCCTTCTGGTTGATATCTGCAGCACAAATACAACCCAAGGCATAAACCCTCCTGCAGGTCTGTTTTGCATGAACGTCACCGTTAATTTAGCACCGCAAGCATAAAAGTCAACGCCGCGTCAGTGTTTATGTGCGTTCGCACCCTTCTGCGCTTTCAACAGCTGAACTCTGGAACCATTTCAGCACCAGGAGAGGACAAACAACACTTCGATCCGCGCTTGTCAACTCCAACAATCGCTGCTGAAAGATACTGTTAATGAAAAATCAACACCTTCAGTGTGTGTGTGTGTGTGTGTGTGTGTGTAGCAACATGAGCATAAGTCATCTAAAAATGAGTCAGACTGACTCAGCACAGATAATAATAGAAGGTCCTTTGCATTAAGTGAACAGCAGCAGCTGCAGACGGACACTCGCTCAGTTTATAACGTTATGAAGCAAAGTAAGGGATTCCATGTAAGTGAACAAAATGTAGTTCTTTTCTCTATTGTGCACATTTTCCCGTGCTGTAACTTTGTACTTTGCCATCGCAGCTAAAGGATCAGCTCCTGCAGCAGAGACGAAGCTCCGGCTCAAGGACACTTCTGGGCACCGGTGGAGGATAAGTCTCGACAGCTTGAGCACACGAGTCCAGTCGCAGTTAGTTTTAGTCGCCACCAAACTCCCAGCAACACCCTGCAACCCTTTTGAAAGCGACCCAGTGCTGCAGCGCGTTCGGGGGAAGATAAAAGCGTGGGCCGTGAGGGATGAGAGGAGCTGCAGGACGGCGCGGGCAGAGCTGCCGGTGGAGGGATCTGGCAGAGCGGCGCCGGCCTCCTGCTGGCGCCGCTCTGCTCTGGAGCGCAGTTGGCCGGTGTGAGAGCGAGGACGGCCAAATCCCCAAACCCGCGCAAATACGTCCAGCGAGCGGCCCCGCACGCCCAAATGTCTGCACATCATCACAGCTACTTAATGCAAATGCAGGTGCAAAAGTCAAAAATGCTAATTATTTACCAGCGGAGGTTGTTTCTAAGTCAAACGTTTAGTTATTGTTGCTATTTCAGGAGGTTGTGTTTATGATGCGACGTCACCTCTTAGGGCGGTTTCAGACGAGTGTCTATGTGAACCTCTTCCTTCAGACGAGCCCTGAGCAGATGGCTCCGTTGACTGGCACACTGCGCGCTCCTGCTAAATTTATGGATCGCTTTGACACCATTGTGGGCTCATCTGCAGCTTCCTGGGAGAAGTGATTCATTTAATTATGCTGAAGTGATGTGAAAGTTTAAAGGCAGTCGCTCTCGATGCAGAGCTTCAGTTTCTGTGAACCAGAATCCCCCGTTTTACGATTAGTTGAACATCCGCTCACACGGCAGTCAACAGGTCACTTCTGGAGTTTCAAAGCAATTGTCAGGTTTCATGTTTTCTTTCTATTTGGCAACGAGGCGCTTTCACAAAAAAACATCTCCAAAGAGTTTTTTCCAGGAAAATGAGCAGCAGCTTCATCCTCACACACACCTGTGCTGCTGTACAGAAAGCAGCGTGAGACGCGTCTGTCCTGCTCTCTGGCGTAATTATAGCGCGAGCTGCTCACCAGAGGGGCTGATGACACATAAGGGTGTTTAATTAATATCTGAAAGCAGCTCCACAAGGTGGCGGCGTCTCAGGACAGGACGGCAAACAAAGAAAAAGGAAGGGAAGTGGAACAAAGTGAAGAACTACAGAGAGACGCGCTGGACTCAAACCTCCACATAACTCTTACTCCTAATAAATGTAGGCCAGATTAATATGCAAGACTCATCAAATTAAATACAGAGAATGATAAGGATGTAAGAAAAAACAGAGGAGAGCGTGTAATATCAGTCATAGCCATTAGCGCCGCGTGGAAAATGATATTGTTCTGCAGGAAGCAATTTCATTTGTGTGCACATGACACAGAGCTACTGGGGGGAAGCTGGAGCCGGAGTCAGAGCCGGAGTCAAAGCCGGAGTCAAAGCCGGAATCAAAGCTGGAGTCAGAGCTGGAGCCAGAGCCAGAGCTGGAATCAGAGCTGGAGTCAGAGCCAGAGCCAGAGTCTGAGCTGGAGTCAGTCAGAGTCTGAGCTGAAGTCGGAGTAAGAGTCAGAGTTGAATTCAAAGTCAAAGTCGGAGTCAGAGCCGGAATCAGAGCCGGAGTCAGAGCCGGCGTCAGAGTCTGAGCTGGAGTCAGAGTCAGAGTCAGAGTCGGAACCAGAGCAGGAGCCAGAGCCAGAGTCGCTAGTCAGAGCTCGATTCAGAGACACTTCCTGTGAATGTGCTCACCTGCTGCGCTGTGGTCGTAATTACTACAATTTAAAAAATAGGTTTAAAAGTTTAAAATTGTATCATTTGCAGCCGAAATTCTCCTCACTCTGTTGTTCCAACGCATTCACACTTCGCATTTGAGCCTCAGAGCGTTAAAATCCAAGTATAGGTCAGTGAACCTGACTTCACATGTTATTAGCATAACATTGCACATGACTGACGGTGAGTCGTGAAGCTGTGAAGACGCTACTGGACTCTCTGCCATGAAATCAGGTCCAGGGTCCATGATGTGATGCCCGTGGAGCCAGAAGCAGCAGGTTCAGCTCTATTTGTGAAAGAGATTCACCAGTGACTCTCAACTAGATTTACCACGAGGGATCGCATTGTTTTGGGTTCTTTTGTATTTATTACTTCATGTCATCGGCCTCATTTGATTTTAATTTTGTTTAAACTTGTCGTCATTTACAAACACCTGCCCTCAACGTCTTTCCTTGAACACAGTGTTTGTTCGTACCTGCCTCTCAGATGTTGAATCTGTCTCTAAATGCATTTTGCTGATGGGACCTCGGCCCGTCGGCTTCGGCCCTCAGGCCTCAGGCTCTAATCGCCTCACAATGCAACGCCGGTGATTAAATGTTAAAAGGGTCCTTGAGCCATTTCGATTTTCAATGTCGGTCTCTGTCTGCGCTTTTTGCCTCCGTCTCACCGCTTAAAACCTAAACGGCAGCAGACACAGTTATCTATGGCTCGACAAACACTTCATGCCTTGAAGAATTTCCAAACAACAACAACAGCAACAGCAACAAAGCTTCCGGAGACGTTACGAACAGAAATCATGTTCAAGCCTTTTCAGGGTTGAAGAAAAAAATCCCAGAGGGAGGAATTACACCAACATCACTGTCATTCTTTGTAATTGCTGCAAATAAACTTGTTCAATTATGTTTATGATGCCTTTACTGCACAGATTATATGCAGCCACTATACGACACACACACACACACACACACACACACCTGAGAGCTGCTCCTCTGACGAGCGCGTTTGGCAGCTCTGCCAGGAGGTTTCGAGTCGCTCCATCCTCCTCTATAGCTTTATTTGTTTTGTCATGAAAGCAAATTTTTGAAAATTGACACTTGCCGTAACGAGCATCTGTTTTCACCATCTGCGCGTTATGCAAATGGCGCCAATGAATATTCAGACAGGACTCCGTGTGGAGGCACGAGGCCTCGGGCTCGCTCACAGTTGGTGGAGAGGATCCGCGGACCAGCAGGACGAGGAGGTAAATCTCCGTCTCCGCTTCTCCCTTTAAGCGCGCATATGCTCAATGAAAGCTCTACTAATTTGGAACAATTTATGAGCTGACAGACGTC
Source organism: Betta splendens (assembly GCF_900634795.4). Classification (NCBI taxonomy): domain Eukaryota; kingdom Metazoa; phylum Chordata; class Actinopteri; order Anabantiformes; family Osphronemidae; genus Betta; species Betta splendens. The sequence continues at coordinate 1,954,082 of NC_040894.2, read as the reverse complement.
GACGCTCGTTCTTCTGCGATGCCTGAAACGCTCCCTCGCTCCTCTTTTGTGGCCCTCGTTCGCCCTCGTCGACCCCGTTTTCTCTCTCTTCCCTCTGCGCTTTGATGATTCACTTCTGTGTTTTTGATCACTTCTTTGTTTTCACTGTTTTAAATCACTCCTAATTCGCTCCGTGCGTCTATTCCTCTTCCCTCCCACTTCATTTCCATTTCCCACCTCTCCTCCGCCTCTCTTCACTTCTCCTACAGCGAGGGTATTGCATGAATTATTCAGAAGTGTTGCAGGATGATAATGGGAAATTAGAGGTGAGACTGTGCATGGCTTGTATATGTTTGTAGGATTAGTTGCTTCACTCTCGCCAGGAGCCACACGTGAGGGCCCTTTTATCCTTAGAAGTGATTCAATAAGTCAATAAAGTGACACGTCTGGTTAAAGCTACAGGCTGAAGATGACTGACAGCAGATTTAGATGTCGAGAGATGATGGAGTAATAACGGCTGCGGTTCGGGTTCTATGTCAACGCAATCACCTGCTGCCTGCAGCTTTTTGACTCAAAACTCAAAACAAAGAAAGGGGTCAATTACCTGCAAACAACTAACTCATCAGCCAATCAGACGGCAGCAGCTCAGTCGGTTTCGTCGTGTGGTGTAGCTTGGAGTGGTTTGAATGAGGCTCACAGGTTCACATAGCAACAGCTCCAGTCCAGTCACATGAGCCACGACACCGAGGGCCGTGATTCCTGACGATCTTCAAACTCCAGGTGAGACAGGTGAACGTTAAAGCTGCATCAGTGACGACGGCGGTGTTTTACATGGGAACACAGATTCCTGGTCCTCGGTGATGATCATCCTTCGTCTGTCGGCTCCCTAATAAACAGCCTTTCTTTGATGCTCTTCATCTTTTGTGCGTCGCTCGGCATCAGCGACGTGCTGTGAATTGAAGCAGAGTCTGAGACACTTTGGGTAATTGTGCGTACGGGTCCCATCGCTCCACACCCGTCCCACAACTGACAGCAGGAATCTATTTCTGTTAGATTCTGGATTGAAGATAAGTATTTTTAATGGCTGCTGTGAAGTGTTTTCTTTAATTGTGGGTCCAGGTCCTGTCTCACCCAGTCACAGCACAAGTAGCTCTTTTCTACTGGCTGCTTCGAGAGCTTCTGCTGCTGCTGAGACCATTGCGGCTCCTTCAGGGCTTCATTTAACCAACTTCCACTAAGTCGTGCAAATCCACCGGGCTGGAGGTGAACGGTGGCGCGAGCAGCCGTCGCTGCCGAGGCCCAGACGGGGGCGGAGCCTCCAGCGGCTGCAGGCGGCTGTTTATGGGATTTCCTCCCCTCCTGCTTCACACTGACCCCTTGTCTCTGTGCCTGTGGGGATCAGGAGCTCCTGGACGTCACCCTCTTGTTTCACAGCGTCTCCTGCAGCCTCTTCCAGCAGCGACACCACCCGCGAACGCAGCAGCTGAACCGCACGCAGCGAAGCAGCGCCAGGACGGGCGACGGGGGCCGTTCTCTCCATCCTCCATCCTGATTTAAACATGAAGCCCACATCAGGAGGAGATGAATATTCCAGCATGCGTGGCCTGTCTGTCGGAGCAGAGCTCATCAAAATGCGCCGGCAATTAATCTAATAATCAAAAAACATGATTTTACTGAACAGTACATTAAGTCTTTCCTCCTTCTCCTCAAAGTTAGTGGAGCAGCAGCGATTGGCCTGATTACTATTATTACGCAGAATATTCCTCATCATTTGAAATCGTTAAAGACTTTGGGTGAATTTGGATGAGGAGACCACTGAGTGCAGTGGGACGCTGCCAGCGACGCAACAGGCTCATCCTGACAACCAGCACTTACAGAACTTTAAAGACCGTTAGAACCGCTGAGCCCGACCCGACCGCTCCCAGGGATCACACTGCAAAACAGTTCAAGCGGAAGTTTGAGGGATTTCACTATTCTGTGTTAACATCCAGTCGCACCCTGCAGGTTTTATGCTCTTGATCAGAGGAAACGTATTGAACAGAGGCAGAAATCACTGCAAACAATGGGGCTGAGCGGGTTCTTCCCTGGCTTTGCACCCATTTTAATCAAGCAGCTGCTCACCTGCTTTTATGCCTCCCTCCATTTCTATTTACAGTGGGACTCCAGCAGCTCTGTTACCACAGGTCAAGGCGCTGTTCTCGGGAACTTAGATTAACACTGAGCAATTAGAGGCGCCGCATTCGCCGGCTGTGTTTATTATCCTGCCCTCAGTCTTGTTCTGTGGCTCAGCTAGTGAAATATGGATGTACATTCAATATTTAACATGAGGGCATCAAAGTGGGCCACAGCCTCAGAGCACGGGAACGAGAGAAGGAAAGATTAGGAGAATTTATCTGAAACGAGCGGCCGTTACTCACGAGGGGCTCAAATCTGCAGTTTTGTCCACATTCGCCATCATTAGCTCATTATCATTAGCAAAATCTGAACCTTTTTATTTAACGTGCAAATGAATCTGACACAGATGATAAAATGTGACCACATGCACGGATGTTTCTGCTTTGATGGTGAAAAACGGAAGCAGCTTCTCAGTCCTCGATCACAAGAAACAAGCCATCAGAGAAGAGAAGCTTCAGGGAGTGAGGCTGTGGTGGAAGGAAGTCAAGGAAGTGAAATGAAACCCGGTTTTAACAGCAGAGCAGGTGCAGAAAGACTTGACATAAAGCTGTGACCACGTCAACCTCGATTCTGGCTCCGGTTTGGTCTCCACCAGCTGGTTGAACTGAACCAGACCCAAACCAGCTCCAGCTCCTCATCGGTCCTTTCATTTTCCATCAGGTGGTTCGTGAACGCAGCTCGTGTGGAACCTGTCGTCGTGTGGTTGTTGTTTCTGGCTTCCAGTCTAATCCCTTCAGCTGTGCTCCACACGCATGCACACGACCTGCAGAGTTGGCAATGATGCGTTATAGGCCGTGGCTGCGTGCGCTCACACATCCGAGCCGCGGGGCGCCGCGAACGGGCCGGGACGCTTCCTCTGTGATGCTGTTTGCATCCACGCCGCCGCCGCCGCCGCCGCAGATTAACTTAATCTCATGTCAGCGCTGCAGCAGGAAGCTTATTCTGACAGGAGGTTCTAAGAGACGGGAGGAAAAGCAGAAACACGCGCCTCTTTCTGTCGTCCAAGGGGAGAGGAAATGTCCTCCCAAAATAAAAGCCTGCCGCTCTGAGCGGTGCATGCTGGGTAAGTCTACGGGGGGGTCTCTGTGTGCATCTGTCTCTTACTCAGTGGAGACACAGCCACGTTTCCTGAATTAGCATTTAGATTCCTACATCCCAGTCGTGGCCGTCGCCAGTGAATAATGGAATCGCTTCCAGCTAATGATACAGCGTTTGTTCACTCGTCTGTCCTTCGCTTTTCTCCAAAGTCCTTTTTTCCTCCAGAGGTTTGCTTAAGTGTTTGATTGGGTTCATTTTGTCTTACACTTGTTTCAGTTGCTGCCTCCACGCCCTCATCCTCCGTTCTTACCGGAGCCGGTTCCATTTTATCCTCTCTGGCGTTTCCTCCACTTTCTCTTCAGCCGTAGCTAAACTTTTCCATCTCCTCTGTCACCTGTGATTTCACCTCCTTCACCACTTCCTCTCACTCTTCCCCTTCACCTCGTTGTGCAACTCTCAGAAAGAAACTGATGAAAACACTCGTCCCAAGTGTCCTTTCCCCCCTTGATTCCTGCTCGGCTCTTACTGAACTCCAGGACGTAGAAAGGTGGCCATTCATCACGGCTGCAGAGTCGAACCGTGCGGTCTGAAAGAACGGAGGCGGTCATAAATCTGAAAGGCACAGGGGGTATGTATCAGTCAGCGTAGAGGAGGTCAGGAAGCATCCGGCATCGTGTTCATCGTGACGGGGATTCGGACGGCACAAAGAACTGGGCTCAAATCCAGAGGCAATTAGGGAACGATGTGATGTGGTTCATGATCAACAGGTGAGTCAGAGAGAGAGAGAGAAAGGGCGAGAGAGAGAGAGAGAGACAGAGAGAGAGACAGAGAGAGAGAGAAAGGGCGAGGGAGAGACAGAGACAGAGAGACAGACAAACAGAGACAGATCCATCACAATAAGACCAGCAGTGGAGCAAATACAGGTGGAAATTTTGTTCTAATTTAAGAATGCCTTTATTAGTCCCACAGCGGGGAAATGCTAAATAATAAATAAATAAATGATGTGTGTGTTATCCATCACACCAGACGTTAGCTTTAATGTGAATAATCAGAACAGACCGTCATCCTTCACATTCTCACCAATGCAGCACCGTGTCTCCATCAAAGTCTAATCAATATACAAAATGTCAGACTTCACAGCATTTGGAAGACTTAAATGGCTCAAACGTTGCTCCATAAACACACCACACACTCGTCCTCCCATTTGCTGTGTCATGCGCAGCATCGTGATCATCACTGACCACACACACACACACGCACACACACACTGAATCTGTGCATCAGCTCCGTTACCTCCTCCACCCTGACGACTTCAGCGGCAGTGAGCGCTCTCACGTCAGAGCGACCACTGGGAGTCGGCGGCTGAATTCCAACCACTGCATTAAAAATGTTAACGAGCTGATGATGATGGAGCCGAGCGGTTCGCTGCGATAGAGAAGCTCAGCCGTCGCCTTGTGCGGCGGCGGCGGCTCCACTTCATCCCCGTGTTGAGTTTCCTTTCTGCACCGGCTCGTCTGTAAGTGACGCCTGCACGCCTTATTTCTCCGTTTCACGAACACCTGCACATATTTGTGGCTGTAACAGCGCGTTGAGCCGCCGCGCGCCGACAACCGGCCCATTTCTGCCTGCCGCTGCACCTGCCGGCTATTGTTGATGCCCACTTTAGCAGCGAGGGCCTGCCGCCGGTGCGTTTGCAGAGGAAGAGAAGACTCGCTGTCACTCATTACCGGCAGCTGGAAGTGAGTGAGAGATGAAGCTCCCCTCATTGTTTGTGCTCAGTGGGTTTTCACATCGCGTGTGACTGGAATCAGAAAACGGGGCTTTTCTAGGAGGAAAACACTGTTTTCCACTTCTCAGCCAATGCAGCGATATGTTTCAAACATGATGATATAAGTGTGTGTCACAAAACAACATCGTCACTAGAGATTCTGAACTCCATCAGCCTCCATTAGACTGTGTCCTATGTTAAAACCAGGCCTGGTGTCAACATCACCACAGCACGTTTCTCTGCTGATCTGTGAGCAGCCAATGATAAACCCTTATTATTATTATTATTATTATTATTATTATCTCATGACGCGTTCACCAACAGGCATCAAACATCAGAACTTTCTGCACTCACCGTTCTTTGCTCCGGTTCTTCACCTCCACTGTCGAGCATGAACTTCACTTCCTGCTTCAGGCTCCGCCCCTTTGTACCCAACTCACCTCCACCTGGGTGGAGCCACAGCCCTCTGTGCTGCAGGTTCACTCACACTTCACATATCAGGTCGCAGTCAAACGGAGACGAGAGAGAACAGAGAAAAGGTGAACGATCGGGAAAGAGACTGAAAATGACAATGCATCAACAAACGAAGGAATGAGAAGAATAAAATAACAAGGTGCTCCAACATGCAGTAAATCGTCTTGGAGGAAGTGAAGGCAGGAAGAAGAAAGGCAGCGTGGATGAAGGCAGCAGCTGTCGGAGCCTCACAGCGAGAGGACGGCTGTCGACGCCCGACTGGTCCATGAGTCTGGAGCAAACGCTGCAGGAGGCGCGTCGCTCGCTCAGCTGTCAGACCCGCACGCACGCTGAGCTTCAGACGCAAAGACGTGGTACGGTAAAAACCTCAGTCCCCGTTTGTAACAGAGCGACCTGCAGTGAAGGCTGCTGCACCAGAGCTCAGGGCGGTCAGGACGCACACGACGGCCGCTGGAGACGTGAGGGACGCAGGAGGAGACGCACACACACGCACACAAATACACATACACACATGCACACAAATACACAAATACACACACGCACACACATAAATACACATGCACACAAATACACAAATACACACACACACACACACATGCACACAAATACAGACACACACACATAAATACACATACACAAACATGCATACAAATACACACACACGCACACACACCCACACATGCACACAAATACACACGTACACATAAATACACATACACACAAATACACAAATACACACGCACACATGCACACAAATACACACACACACACACACACATAAATACACATACACAAACATGCATACAAATACACACATGCACACACACCCACACATGCACACAAATACACACGTACACATGCACACAAATACACACGTACACACGCACACCAATACTCACACACGAACACAAATACACACATGCACACACACCCACACAAGCACACAAATACACACGTACACATGCACACAAATACACATGTACACATGCACACAAATACACAAATGCACACAAATACACACACACAAACATGCACACAAATACACACACACACAAATACACACACACACAAATACACACACACACGCACAAATACACAAATGCACACACACGCACACAAATACACACGTACACATGCACACAAATACACAAACGAACACACACCCACACATGCACACAAATACACACACGCACACAAATACACACAAATACACACACACACACAAATACACACACACACACACAAATACACACACACACACACAAATACACACACACACACACAAATACACACACACACACACAAATACACACACACACAAATACACACAAATACACACACACACACACAAATACACACACACACACACAAATACACACACACACACAAATATACACACACACACAAATACACACACACACACACGCACACATACACACACAGCCCTCTGTTTTCTCCTTTACACTTCCTTCTGTTTTAATAATCTTATTTCTAGGAGACAATTTCATTTTAAAGTCAAATTTAGCAACATTTGTCCTAAATTTTGCCGCAGATTAGTTTTCGTCACAACCAGAGCTAACGAGCCGCCGCAGTCAATTCAACAATCACTTATACTAATGAGGTCACTAATTAGGCCAAACAATGCAAATGTGTGTGTTGTCTCCCAAGTCCTGGAAATGTTAATCCATTATTAAAGTTAAATGCTGGTGCGGAGGAGTCGCTGCCACCAAAGTCATGGCCTCAGAAAGTGATGTTAGGTTAATGAAGCGGTTTGAAGTCGCCGCTAATTAGGAGCGGACGCTGCCTTCAGGGCGCCTCCGCGCGCGCTCACCTGCGGAGCCGCGTCGCGCTGCCGGCGCCTGCTTCAATTAAAGCGAAGCTGCAGAAAGAGGCAGAAACGAGGTCTCACGGACGCGGACGCGGCTTCTCGAAGCCACACACTCCAGCGGAGGCGGGACGAGCCGTCAGCGCCGCGTGAGGCTATTTCCACACGTGACCACGTGCCCTCGTTAGTCTGACGTGTTGTCCTTGACCGCCGTTATCGGGTTCCAGCTGAAGCCGCGCTCACGTTCACAGAAGCCGTAAACAGAGCGTGTTTGTGAGACGTCCCCGAGGCTGCGACGCGAGCGCGCGCGCACGCACGCACGCGCTCACGCCTCGACTCTAAGCCGCTGTCTCAACACATTTGCAGGCGGCCGTTCAGCCGCCTGCGTCTAATACGCTAATGCCTGGCTCCGCCCACGCGTCACTTCCTGTCCTCGCGTCAGCCGAAACCACCGGACGTCCGACCTCCGTCCAGCACCAGCTTCACCGGAGTGGAGGTCTCCGGGACCCCCAGCAGCCGCGGCTGCGGCCGGCGCCACGGTCGCTGAATGCATAGAGACGTCTCAGAAGCACGTGCTTTTCACCGCGTGCAACACGGAGTCAAAGTAAAACGCCTGCGTGGGTCTGAGTGGGGTAAAAGGTCACGCTCCACAGTCTGGGTCCTCGATCATTGCTCTCAGCTCCGCTGGTCCTGAGCCCTGATTCTGGTTCTGATGGACCGTTCTTCTTCTGCTGGTTCCGTTCTCCTCTTGACCTCTGGATCTGAGCATGAACCAGGGTCCGGAGCTTCTGCTAAAAAGAACGGGGGTTCACGTGTGTCCACATCGCCTGAACTCAGATCAGCCTCAGCTTTTAATGTGGCATCTTGAGTCAGTCACACAAACAGATGAGCTGCTGAACGGAGAAAGTCGGGCTGTGAATTCATTTGAACAGAAGAAATTCTCTAAAGGTGTGATGTAAACTCACAACACTGTGAACCAGAACAATAGCAGTGATGTTAGCGATGCGCTAACTCAAGGTCAGGGAGGTAACGATCACAGAGGGAATAATCTCGTTATTTCAAAAAAATCATCATTTAAAACCTTGGTGAAAATAGATAATTAGGTCTTAAATGCTGCAAAAGGTTAAAAGGAAGAAAGATCAGAATGTCCGATTAGTGTCTGTGATATAATAAGAATTATAATGCAAAATGAAGGTCTGTGTGAGCGAGAGCGGAGTCCAGACACGAGCGTTATCTCCGCCTTAGACGCGCTGATTAGATCTGCTGTCGCACATCAGGCCGCGCCACGCGTGTTCAGATGTGCTCTAATTAAACGCACAGAGACACGTGTTCGGGTCCAGACTCGTGCACGGCCTGTTTTACGACGCCTCCGGTTCCGTTCACTCTGACCCGAGGGTCCGCGTTTCCCACAGAGCGGATCCGAGCGCTGACCTCTGCACCGCGGCAGCGAAAAGCAGGAAGAGAAGGAGGCGCTTCAGAGCCGTGTTCTGAGAATGGGACGGACGAGGCTGAGGACTGGACGCGACTGTGGTTTTAAACCCTGGAACCGTGGCTCTCTTTCGTATGACGACGAGGACGCAGGCGTCGGCCGAGTCGTGTCTCAGCTGCAGCCGCTCTGACCTGTTTCAGCCCCTGAGCGTTCACTGCAGATAAACAATAAACAAGCAGTCTCCTATTGGCGCTGGACGAACAGCACCGAGTCCATGTCGTTCGTCAGAGCTTCTGAGGCAGCGTCCAGAATCAAAAACCAAGCTGGAGACAGGGTTGATTATGGGGAGAAGCAATTGGCCGCTCTATCGCTTTTCCGAGCGCTGCTTTGGGTGATTATGGATTTATCCATCGCTGCTTCCTCCGCTCACATCACAGACCGACGCTAAATGTTTCCCTTTGGAGGAGAATTGATGAATTGGCTTTTAACTGATCTTTGTCAGCATCGAGCCACTAAGACTCATCGGAGCATTTGCAGTGATTTCCCCCATTATGTTTAAATCAATATTGTTTATTATGCGGAGATTTTTATGTCTTGTAAACGAGGGAGTTCCACAGAGATGAAGCATCTCGTTTTCATTAGCAACGCGGCAAAGACGGCAGAATGAATCACAAATATGGAGACTGCTGTCAAATCAAATACCGGCGCTGAATCATCATCCAGCATTTGGGCAGTAATGAGGTTTTAGCATCTTTGAGCCGCTGCTATTGGTTTTCCAGCTCTCATAAAGCGATTTACAGCCTCAAACACAAAGGGAGCTGGTCTCAGCACGTCGTGTTGTTATGAATGAGTTCCTGTTGTCTTTGCTCCGTCCAAACATCGATTAGTGCAGATTTAAAGCTAATAAACATATTTACTGTGACTCATTTGATTTGGTTTCAGACTGATATAAAAACCAACTTTGTCCTGATGAATAAATAAATGTAGGAAACTGTGTCATGTTTTACTTTCCTTCCCTCTGACTATTAAATACTTTAACATGCAGTCATTTTTACAGTATGTTACTATTTTAATTAAGCATAATAACGCTCAGCTTTAACATCTGAAGCTCTGGTTTAATGAAGGCAGCGCCCACGTCTGTGTAATAATGCAAAACTCATTTTAGTGAACAAACATTTCATTTTCTCTGCGTATGTGAACGATGCGCCTCCTCCTCCCTGCGTTGAGGCAGCAACAGTCTGGACGTTAGGACAGAGAACCAAACGAGCAACGAGTTCTGGTTCTGGAAGGATGCACGAAGATATTAAAAAGGCATAACTTTCCCCAAAAAAAACTAAAATTAGAAAAAAAGTTTTTAGAAGAAGTTTGTCTGGATGTTCTGGATAATTGAGTTAGAAATGTTATTTCAGAGTTTTAATAACGCATCAGACTTGACGAGTTAGTTGACCTTCGCTGTGCAGAACGAAGCCGACAAAGGAAGTAATTTTCATATTCATCTGCTGAAGACGGGAGGTTCGTCTGTGATCCCCTCAAGTCCAACGTGATTGCACACGTCTGTGGCATCGCAGCTTCACGCTCTTTGATTGTTTTGTGCACAAAACTACCTTGGTCCAGAAGTTTTAGCCAAAATCCTGCAGAACGTGAGTCGTTTATGCTTTAATGAACCCTTTTTAAACACGTTAGGAGGAGTTTTCCTTGATTTTAGGCTTCACCTTCGTCCAACTGTGGCCACAGCTGCTGTCAGTAGCTACAGGGAGCAAAGAGGCCGAGGGAACATCACTTGCTGTCTCTCCTCCTTTCTTTCCTCCTCTCGCTGCCTGACTTCACCTTCTTTTTGCCCATTTTCTTGCTCCTGCAAAGCTTTATCCTCTGTGCCTTCTGTTCCATTGTGTGGCGGCGGTGCCCTCATCAAAGTGAAGCAAAAGGGCGAGAAGAGGGTTGAGTGTGCAGCACAAAGAGAAGTGTGTGTGTGTGTGTGTGTGTGTGTGTGTGTGTGTGTGTGTGTGTGTGTGTGTGTGTGTGTGTGTGTGTGCGTGTGTGTGTCTCCCGTTTATAATCAGACAAAGCTTCACAGTATGTGTCAACAACGTTACAAACAGGAGAAAAGCACAAAACACAATCAATCAAAATACAATCAGACGGCAACTAACTGATGATGATGATTCTTAATCACTAAAATACTTTGAGAATGTGAATGAAGAGTAATTAAATAATTATGTCAGGAGTCATTTAAAAACTTAAGCATTAATGACGACCTTTGATTGGGAGGTGAGGTCAAACAGTCCATTTGCTTGAGAAAGAACATATTATTAAAGCCTGGTCTGATGAACCTGATGACACTTAAACAGAGCCTTTTAACCTTCGGGTCAGAACTTCACACATGTGACTTCTGGGTTCACCTTCTATAAACACGCGTTTACTGCAGTGCTTTTATTTAATGTAGATGAATTTGCGGACATCTGAGGAACCTTCTTCCCTTTGCTCTTCAAAACAAACCCTGCTGAGGAGGAAAACACGTTTTAAGTCTGACGTTGCTGGTGGTTATTAAAAAAAGAACAAGTGTGGAGCTAAAACAGTCGGCGGCACCGATCTAAGAACCTGTTAATGCAGAACAGCTGGAACCGGTTTGGTGCGACTGAGCTGTTTATAAAGATGCTTCACATGTTTTCTGTTTGCGTTTCCATTATTTTATATGTAAAACACAATATAATATTCACTGAAGTGAAGAAGTCAGAAGACGTCTCCACCATCTGCTGGTGTCTCACAGATTCATATAGTAGCTCTGTTCTGGGTTTGAGCTTTAAAGAGGACAAAGAGGAAAGTCGACCGCTGGACTGTAATGAAACACGTTTATTCTAATTCAGAAACGAGAGTATCTGGTCAGAATTATTTGCAATCCCTGTTAATAAACGTGTCTGATTAATCACCTAACACTAAATAAAACTGGGGCCACTTCGTGTCGTCATACCTTCCGCTGCCACTAGGGGGCGGACGTGTTCAACGGTGCAGAACAAGTCATAGAACGTATTTACGCACTCATACGACCAAAACAAGTTTGTCAGTAAGATTCTAACAGATACATCCATGTCTTAACGTGGTTATGTTATTAAAATGGCACTTTTTGTCATGTGACGAACAGGAAGCTACGAGAGAAGATGTCAAAGTGGGAATCAATGACACAAAACATTTGTTTGTTGCTTAATATTTATCTCATGTACTTTTTTTACTCAGTGTGTTTTTATTGTAGAATTTAAACAAATCTGCATCACTAAAATTAATGACACGAATAAAATTACAAGCAGCCAGGTTCTTCACACAATCTGTGCTAATTAAAACCTGTTCTGGCAGAAGAATCTGTTTAAGCTAATGAGCATAAATGCCTGTATAACTGTTCTGATAATTATCTAAGAACAACATGTTCAATCTCCCACAGAACAATCTTAAGTCTCACTCGCTTCAAAGGTTCAATCACTAACTGCTTTTGTCTGTCAGATTGTGGGATGAGTGGAATAAAAGCCCTCAGGCAGAACCTCACTCACACTCAGGATATAAGAGAATGTGAATGTTTTCTCCAGCCAGGAAATACTGTGGAGAGCAAATACAGGAGGAGCAATTAATGAAAAGGAGACGTTCCTAAAAATCCACACAGGCCGCGTTTCACAGGCTTGGAGAGCGTGGAGACGAGGGTACGAAACCGGAACCGATGCACGAGGTGAAGGAGGGAGGACGACCAGGACGGAGGAGAGGAAGTAGAAGGAGAGGAGGAAGGAACGAAAGCTGCTGAGGGGAGAAAACACGAGCAGCGGTTTAAGAGCAGCAGCGCTGGATCTGGTTTGATGGGAGGAAAAACTCCCTCAGGTTAAGAAAGATTCAGATCAAAAAGAGCAAATGACAAGAGCTGATCAAATGTTCAGAGAGCAGAGAAGAAGCTACGCACCAGAACAGGAACCAACATGCAGAGAAACAATGGAGACGTCAGAGCCTCAGCTCTGGATCTGTGCTGGAAGGGACAGGAGTTCAGCCCAGAACTTAATGAAGTTCAGCCCAGAACTGTGAACACGTGTGACGTCACTAAACACTGGGAGGATTTGGTCCGAGGCCACGATTCGTCTCCTTCACCGCTCTGGGTTCAACAGTAATCCAGTGTAAACGTTGTTCACTAAAATCACTGGGATGCACCAGCAGTCGACACTAATACACCTGGATTAAATAAGAGACTAATGACTGAGCTGTGAATGTTGGAGGCTCCGTTTGCAGGAATATGAACGTAATTCAAATAATCACAAAAACAAATCCACACAGGCTGAGTCTTACACTGCAGAGGCTCTGCCCTGTGGTAGTTTCCTGTGGGGACATCCACTCATTCACTCCTCTGACTCTGACTCTGACTCTGACCCTGACTCTGACTCTGACTCTGACCCTGACCCTGACTCTGACTCTGACTCTGACTCTGACTCTGACCCTGACTCTGACTCTGACTCTGACTCTGACTCTGACTCTGACCCTGACTCTGACTCTGACCCTGACTCTGACTCTGACTCTGACCCTGACCCTGACTCTGACTCTGACCCTGACTCTGACTCTGACTTGGCCTCAGCGTTTCAGAGACAAAAAGCACGAAGCACTTCTCATAAGAGCAGGTGAGCAGAAGTTACAGAACCAGGCCGGTTGAGCTTTGTCAACACACAAACACAAAGCAGCGGCAGATAAAAGAGATAAAGGCTCATAAAGACATCACATGGCACCACTGAGACACAAACACAGATATTAAACATGAGGAACTCAAAGAGGAACTCCTTCGGTTCTGACCTCTCTTTCAGTCAAGAAACAGGAAACCTCCATTAGAAAAGCTGTGTCTCACATGATGCTGATCCTCTGTCCCGGTTACGACTCAGCAGAAACCTCCCAGCATGCAGCAGCACAACACAGCAGCTGTAAAGCGCCGGCAACATCTGCAGTTATTAACAGTGACTTTAATATGAGCCTCACTTCAGACCTGTGGGCCTGGAAGGTGTCAGACTTTAATGAATGTCGCTGGAGCTTTGATCCTTTCAGCTCCTTCTCTCCTCGTCTGCTCCACGCAGCTTTCTACCGCCTGGTTCTGCCGCCTTTATTGGATCCAATCAAATTTTAAGCTTCATAGAAGTTTCAGACTAACATTACGTCACCAGCAGCAGTGACTAGAAGCAGGTGAAGACGCTAAACGGGTTCGTTTGGGCTTGTTGACGTGAACTAATGGGCGAAGACATTCACTCAAATGAATCAGACCTGCGTTCTGCTGAGACACCAGCTCCAGGTCCAAAGCTCCTCCTCCTCCAGGTGAAGAGGACCGCGCGGGGTTAACGAGAAACGGGGTTTAAACCGCGGTTACAGGAACTATTACGCACAAATCCATCAATATCCTTCGCAATTGTCCTTGATGGATAGTTTGACACGAGTGATCCCATTGGTCAAAAGCACATTCCAGCTGTGCAAATGAGCCCAAAAAGCTGCTCAATGCTGCAGTTTAGGTTGCTTTGATTTCTGAGTGTGTTTTAAAGATGTTTACTAGAATGGACGAGTGTCTTACATCTGTTACTGTAGTTGTCATGATTACTGAACGTGCCCATGTGATACAGATGTTTAACTACATTATAGATGTTCAATCTCAGGTGTTTAATGTAACTAACATTTCTGTGTCCTTTACAGAATGGGCGTCCCTTTTTAAAAAACCCACTGGATAAGATATCCACTGTCAAGATTTCCACACTTCAGTGATCAAAAGCAGTTGTGCGATTTTCCAGCTGGTAGATTTCATTTGCTGCTGTTTCTCAGATAGATTCGCCTGGAATAACTTTGTACAAATATCCACAAAGCCTGGTTATCTTATCTGCAGCAGACAGAAAGCAGCAGCCGTCACTTCCTGCTCTTTCATCTACGGATTTTGTTTTTTTGGCTTTACTGCAGTTTGCATCTCTGTCCAGACTCGATTCAAATCTATTCATCTGCACGTGGATGATTGTGACAGATGTGAAATGCTGCATTATTTTGATGCAGACAATAAACAGAGGATTCATCAACAGTGGAACCTTGTCCCAAGTTGAAGACATTTTTAAGACTTTCGTGCGACTGTGATGAGACCGACAACCAAAAACATCAAATCTCTGTAACCTGAGACAGAGCATTAATTAATTCATTCATTCACTCATTCATCGCGCAACCACAGAATCACACCAAATCAAATAATCCATCCCAGGAGGGTGAGGAGGGGAAATGGGGAGTCTGCTGTTGTTTAGTACAGTAGGATGATGTGTTTGCTTCTGACCAGGTAATGTGTCAGTGTTGAGACTAATTGTGCGCAAACAATGAGCCATTAATCAAAGCTAAATGCACTTTTCCTTCTGATTTCATCTGCTCAGTTTAGACTTTTCACCACTGAGCTGTTCTGCAAATCTACTGCAGTTTGTTAATGCACTGACAAGTAATGTATTTTCTCTCCCGTTGACATCTTTTTGAAATCTCACATGGATCCTACCACACGTCGTCTGCTTCGTGTTGTGCTGATGCATTAAACGGACGAGGGGCAGTGAAGAGACAGAGCGAACTAATTTGTTTGCTGGTGACATTCTGACATGAACTATGGCAACTGAAACCCGCTGATCAACATATGTGTGAGCATGTACTGCCCCCTGGTGGTGATGTGGAGCAGATGCTAGAGTCAGGTCTCTACAGCAACAAGGAGAAAAAGGATTGAATTTGGATGCACCATCAGGTCTAACGTCACATCTTTGGGACAGGAACAAGAACAGACGAGGATTTGATACACAATTTGTGCTTTATTGACAAAAAGAGAGATTGTTCCATTTCCAGTACTGATTGCAGGAGCAGAGCCGATCCATCACCTCCACCTACGTGCAAATCACATTATCTGCCCACTGTGCAACATGTGTACAGACAAGACAGCTGAAGACAACCAGCAGAAGGCGACAGACGCAAAACAAATACGTGGACTCACATGGAAGTTGCAGCACTTCAACCAAAGGCATGAGACAGCAACAGGCTGCGATGAATTCAAGAAAACAGGGAGGATCACGAGTGATGAAACCACACAGGAAGTTCTTCTTGTCTGTGGGTTGTTTACTTCACTGCTCATGTGAATCTCAGTCCACACGGACCATGCAACATTCATGAGGAACAGAGAACAAACCAAGGTATAATTACACATTTTAAACGTCTGTGATCACATGGGAACAGTTGTTTTCTTGCCACAACAAACAAAGACCATGAATGATTGACAGACTGACATTCACCGAAGTCATAACAGAAAGAGGGCCAGCCCCAGGACTCCTGCATAGCAAAATCTGGGCAGTAGAAATAGAGGTACTGCATTAGCAGTTCATAAACTGATGATCACTCTCTGGCAATACATGCATCTGTCATACGCTGTCAGCACATCAGAACCTGAACAATAAACAGAATTTTTCTTAATTTCAATGGCTTAAGCGCATAAATATAGTTTGCCTGAAAAGTAGTCAACTTCCTGAACTTAATGCTTCATGTGCTGAATAATTCCCTTCTGTGCAACAGGGACCTTATATTCGTTATAAAGAGTAACATCAAAACAAAAAGCTATTATTCATTTTTAATTTGTTGTTATGATGTGCACAAAGTTCACTGCACTTACATATGCTCATTTCATATGACACTACAAATACTCTTTGTATCAGCGTATGTCTTACCTAGCTGCTAACAAGACTAATATTAATAAACAATTATTATTATCGTCATTATTTATTAGGAAATATATTAATGTGTAAAAGTTATGACATAATTTTACAGGGGGCATCATATTGAGATTAAGACTGTGTGCAAGAAGAAAAAACACTGAAACTCTCCCAAGATTGACAATCATGAAGTACCTTAATTAACCAAAATATTAAACCCAAAAAGTATTCATTTAGAAACAATAAAAAGCATAATGACAGAAAGAGTAAAAATATGTAGACAAAAACAAAGTCCAGAAGAACATAACTGGCCTGCAGAGAAGGCATCAATCGAGCATCTTGATGCAGCTGGCCATGAAAGAAAGACAACCGTGTGCTGTGTGGACACGCCGGTCCTCTAATTATTGATCAAAAGACGTAGTCGCGTGTCATCTTGAGGGAGGGCATGGCCTCGTTGACGTTCTGGTCCAGGCGGCGATACTCCACAGTTTTGCGGGAGCACAGACCGTCCTTCCAGCGCCGGCTCTGAGCGAGGAGGAAGATCTGAATGGGGACAGTGCAGATAAAACTGCATTTAATCTCACTGACATCCTTGGTGTAGAAAAAATACTTGATCTACTGCACGTTCTGCAACCACTTACCTTCCTCTTGTTGTGGTAGGTGATGTAGACGATGGCCACCAGGAAGGCCAGAATGACCAGATGAAAGAAGAAATGAGAGTCCTCGTCTTCAGTGTTTGAGGTGATGCTAGTCTCCATCCTATTTGACTTCTGGCTCTCGTCGTTCCCTTTGATGTAATCATCCTCCTCATTGCCTTCATCATCGTTTTCTGGAAAATTTTCAGGTTCTGTGACGTCTGTCGGCCGGGGGTCCTGTTCGCTGTCCCATTCGTTGTCCTGTGGGGTGTGTGATTTCTGGTCACCAGCTTCAGAGTTAGCATCAGGCGTGTCTGGGGCTTCAGTTGAAGGTTCAGGTGTTTTAGACGTTTTGGTGGTGGAAGATTCTTTAGCAGAGTCTGGAATGCTTTCCGGAACGGTCGGTCTCTCGGGTGCGACGCTGCGTGAATTACCTTGTGCTTTAGACTCAATCTCACTGGCGTTTTGCGTGGGGATATTTTGTGCCATTGTATTTTCAGAGGTTTCCAAGACTTCAAATGCGTTACTGCTCACTGTCTGAACCCTTTCTTCAGTGGTGGTTGTGTGGTCACTGACAGACTTCTCTGCTGGTGGTGTTGGGGCATTATGGGTGACAGGATTCGTAGGGCTCTTTGTCTCTTGTGAAAGATGGACCAAGAGATTCTGATTGTTGGTTTGAGATGTGTTTTTCCCCGGATCTCCTTTACTTGTCACTGCCAGGTAACATTGCAAAACAGAATATTAGATTACAAAAGGTTAGGTTGATGACACAGCACTTCAAACAACTTGCATAGTAAACCAGATGTTTAAAAGAACAATTTAATGAAGGAGCAGTACATTATCAGGTGTATAATACTGAGGTGACGAACATGTCTGACTTTTAATGACATGGACTACACCTTCACTTAAAGCGACACTGACACATCGCACTAGAACAGCAGCTATGACCAGGAATAAGAGCCTGTCTTTGTGTTCAGAATTCCAGCTAGAGATGCCCTGAGGAAAATGTGTTAACTCTGCAGCTGCCACAAAGAACCTGCTTGATAGAACGTGTCCTACTGCCACGACAAATAAGTGGCTACATTACGAACAACTTGTCCCTTTAAGACACAAGGTGATGTAACAGCATATAATGGCACGTTAACAACCATCGTCAGGGTGTAGACACTGCACAAAAGGATAATATATTTGTTTGTCTTAAGCCTGTTTCTTTTAAAAGGTTGGGGAATCTCTTAAATAATACCTTTACTTCACATTAAATTTTAAACTGAAACCCTGTACCTTGACCATATCAATGACACCATTTACCAATGAGTGTCAACGTTATTCCATCCCATGGGTCTAGAAGGCGTTGCAGAGGAAGGGACTGGAGGAGAACACAAGAGACTTGAAGCACACACCCATTCCCAGCAGGACAAACAGACTATTCATACTCATGAGCCCTGGCCAGTAAAAATACTCCGTGAACAGGAGACCTTTGTGGGAGTTTTCTGAAAAAAAAATCCCAATACAGACACATTTGAGCTTGTCTCACAATGAGCAGCTGTGTCTCAATTAGCAAATATGTTAACATTTATAACTGAAAATTTACATTTAATTAAGAAGCAACAGCTCATCTCTCCTACGCTCTCAACATTCACATTAAACCACATGATGCTACATGATGTCCAAAATTCAGGTAGCAACACGTTAGATTAAACAGGTGGAAAATGGTCACAGCCTCTGTACGAACATCCCATTCCCCTCTCAGGTTTCCAATAGAACAAAGAATTAAGACCCAAAGGACACTAACAGCAAAAAAAAAACAATAGTGCTTTCATGCAAGTGTAAGCTCTTTATGTAACTTTAAATCTACCAAGGCTGCAGCCACATGCATGTTTACACAAAATAACGTAGGAGTTTTATTCCGAGATCTTATTTCTTGGAAGTTATTTCTTGAGGGCAGTCATGGGCGATTTCGTTATAAATTAAGTCAGTCTGTTTATATTACAGAAATGAGTTGTTCTGTTACAGCAAACACAAGGCTCCACTCTGATAGCTGATCAATAGGAACACGTAGAAGACCTGACGACACAAGGCAATAAATCACAGCTGACCTCACTGGAACACATTAAAGTCAACAAAGTACAGAAATATCACCGTCCAAAGTCTTCCACTCCTCGAGAAAACGGCTTTGAGTAGCAGAAAGAGTTAAAATGCAAGTAACCGGCGAGTGAAGTGATTTAAAAGATGAACTTAGTGAGAATGAGCATTAGAATATTGCAATTTATTCATTTTCCCTTTTATGTTAGAAAACGCGAAAGCGAGAGCGTGAATTATACATATTTCGGTAAAAACAATGGGCGACAAGATAAAGTCACGCTCGGTTTGAACAGGTTGAGAGCAGGTTTAAGGCTCAGGTTCATGTTTAGCTGACAGAGAAGCGTGTTTGGGCTAAACACACTAGAAAGGTCACATTCCACCATGAGCCAAGCCACGGTCGGAACGTGGCAGTCTGTCAGTGCAGAGTTTATTTATTAAATTGTGTATTACAATACCTAAAACATATAAATAACGCCAGAAACAGGCAATAAATTAAAGCTAAACGAGAACGTCGTTGACACGTCGTTACATTCTCGGTCTAGTTAAAGTATTAATAGAATTTATTTTATAGGAAATTGCTTTCACAACCATGTGCACGTCATCCACTCTGTCATCGCTTTTCCTAGCCGAAACCGTTGATACTAGCTTGTCGTGCCAACAACTAGCAAATTGCTAGTTAGCGTTAGCTAGCTGGGTAGCAGCTCGGCTAACTCGTCAACTTTATTATGTGACTATCACATAAAATACTCAAGTATGACGTACCTCCCATGCTGGTGCCAACTGAGGCTGAAAGGCAACCGCCGACTAACAGCTGGAGTAAAATAAACACAGAAACAGCAGAAATAGCGCTGCTGGTTCGCTCCATTTTCCTGCGCGCCGCCATGTTGGTTGCGAGTTGACGGGGGGCGTGGCTTAGAGCCGCCACATCAACAGGGAGTCACGGTGAGCTGTCACCGCAGCGCTGCTGTGACTCCGGCGCTAAAAGTCAGAATAAAAGCATCACAGTCGATTTTAAAGTCTTGTTATTAGGAGGTAATTAAGCAGATGTATTATTAAATTGCATTACACAAAATGGGCCGAAATTTATTCTAAACATGACGCTGCCTCCTACAATAAATAAATAAATAAATAACATCATACAACGGATCACAACAGTTGAGCTGCTTTGGCTAAAGCATTTTTGGATATAGTTATTGGTGAAAATTCAGTGGAACTGTTCTTCGTTTCTCCTAAAGTGCTTGTGATTTAGTGCAGTTTTTTATTCTATGTTACATTTATGCCACTGAAATAAAAAAAATACTAATATTGGTTAAGAGTGACTTAGTTGAGGCTACATCATGACAACAGGATGCCTCATTCCCTAATCATTGAATTAAACCAACTTCCTGAGCGTGAAACAAATCCAGGTTGGCTTGGCCTGTGATGTGAGTAGATGAGTCCTGAGGAACAAACTGTCACACCTTCTAAAATGGGCTGTAAAGTGTGGCCTAACAGGTAGAACCACACTACAGTGTAAATTTTAGGTTATGACTCAGCTTCAGAATGTTTTTACAATTCAACGATGTGTCCATAAACTCCAAGTCCTTCAAACAAGCTCCACCCTCAACAGTTGTGTAAACAGAATCCTGTTCTAACGTGACACGCATTCACAAGAAAAGTACCCAGCACTCAGATAATTCAGCTGAAGAGGAACATCAGTCTCATTCGTGTGTAAGCTTCTACTGGCACAAATTGAGTTTGTTGTCAGTTTTGTCACTTTAAATAAGCATGCACAGAGGCCCTACACTCAGCAGATTAGAGCATACAGCAGAACAAATACAATCGCAAAGTGGTTCATGACTTTATTTGTTTCAGGGAATGACAATACTGTCAAATACACCAACCATGAGTCCCATAACCAGCTGTGGAAGACGACTACTTCCTGTCCATTTTCTTCTACTCCCTTTTTCCTCCCTCAGAAGTACATTACTCTCACCCCTAGAGGTTCCACTGTGTTGTATAATGAACTGATCAGGAAGAGACATTGGCCTTTATAAGACTTGACATGTGGATTAAACTATGCAAGACCATCAATAAAATAATAATTGTTTAGCTATATGTAACAAAAGACATAATTCACACCAAATGCACAGACACAAGAGACAAGTGAGACAAAAACACAGAATGTACACTTTGGGGAGTAGTGTCTCTTCGAGCTACCGACAGCTGCTGACATCAGGGATGACTGACCCTTTTCACTGTTATGTTCGGTCCGACACTAGAGCCCTCCAGTGCTGAAGTGTTTAAATAAAACTCATTTCACCACTACACCTGAAGGAGTGCTTACTGGCACTATGTAACAGCGCCATCTGGTGGTGGAATTATTTAACTGTATATGAGTCGTGTCAAGACCCTTCCGAGCTGGTCTAGGTTTCATTTTCCCTTTTCTTGCATTGGAAACCCACAGAGACAAACGACTGGAAGTATCGCATATAAACGTAGAAGAGAGAAGCCAACAGTTTTGTACCCGAGGCTACTTGGACCTTTTGTAAATGAAGAGTCAAACTTTATGCTGAATGGTTAAAGTTTTGTTCTCAAGCGGACTCGTTCTGTCTAAAACAACATTCCCTTAAAGCAGCCCCGTGAAAGTGGTAGATCCCAAAGAAAAACCAGTTAACATTTATGCGGTCTTCCAGCCGTAGCATGTCTAAAGGAAATACATTTTTTGTGAGGGCTAGCTAATCAATCAAGGATTTGGATTTCATTGTTTTTGGTGGGGAATGCATGTGTGCTGGGAGAACTGGAAGGGCTTCTGTCTCAGACATTTATGCCTGGAACTCAAGGCCGAGACCGAGCTTGTGGCCACCAGCGTTGACGTTTTTGCCATCAATAAGGGCCGAGAGTGTCAGCTTGATTCCTGCATAGACAGACAACAGGGTAAAACAAATTAACAAAGACCATGTAAACAAAACCAAACATCAACTAAAGAGCCAGAATTTAAACTACACACACTCCAAACTTAACTTGTATCTTCGAAAATGAAGTCAGGGTTTGGCACATTTTATAGAAACTTAAACACACTGGTCTCACCTGGCTTCAGGGTCTGAGTGTAGCCCAGGCCCACGAGGCTGGAGTTGTTCACCTTGGCCTGTGGAAGTAATGAAAAACTCAATAATAAAAATCAATACAAGGCAAATATTTACGAGAAAAAGAAAAAAACTCTTCATTGCCATACAGGTCATGTGGTTTTTATGTTAAAAATAGAAATACATATAATTACACAAACAGTCATTCACACTAATTGGCTCCGCTGCTAGTGGGATTTAAAGACTAATGTGATCGACAGGACTAAATTAGCCAGCAGCAGGCAGACGTGAAGCTTCTGTCAAACCCAACTAAACGTGATCTGTTCTAGTGTCCATCCTTCCAAGTTGGTCAGGACATGCAGACAGTGACCGGGGCATCAGACTGTGAACGCACCATAGATGGTGACACCCAAACAAAACAAAAGAACAGGAAGTGTCTGGTTTCATTAACCACTGCACGACACGTTCGACTTCAACCTGGCATTAAAATCTCATCTGGTCTTGTGGTACGAGACCAGAATATAGTACTGTCACACTCACAGAGAAGGATGCATCCGGATCGATCTGATACTTGGCAGCGATGCCGAAGCGGGTGTTACTGTTTCCGGCGGTCCACGCCAAGTTGACGGCCGTCTCCAGCTGGTCGTTCACCTTCTGGTAGATGGAGCCTCCAAACTCAGTGCCATCATTTCTGAGGTGTGATAGCAGAATAGTCGAGATGTTAATGCTACTGGAACACAAACACAGTTTCATGCTACTGGCATTTTTCTAAAATGTCATGTTTTACAGATGTACATTTTTTACATGTTTAAATAAAACCCACATCACACTTGATCTTCCTTTGCGTATCTACCTCACCTTTAGCTTCAGACAGGACACAGCGGGACATGACTAACACCGTGGCCCATCCCTCCCTCCCTCTTTCTGTTTGTCTGGCATTACCTCCCTCTGCTTTTCACTAAGGCCCTTCACGTCTGCCTTTCACTTCATCTCACTTGTAATACAGTAAATCCCATCTCCTGGGTGTAAAAATACCCATCAGGCACCTGGGTGCCCAGCCAAACAGGCAGCAAGTAAATCAGTCAGAGGAGGACAAGAAAATAGAGCTTGAAGGCTTCTGTCTTAGTCATCAGGAATCAGCTACAACAACACAGACACTGAATGAACGTTGACATGTGATCTTACACATTTGTGTGGAGCTGGAACTCGTCCGTCTTGTATCCAACAGCAAAGTTGCTCTGGGTGATCCTGTTCCTGCCGGCCTCGAAGGTCACCTGGTAGCCGGCCAGCCAGCCCTCGTACCCCACCACCGCTGCACCGTGAATGGCCGTCCCATTGATGTCGTAGTTAACGTCGCAGCCGAGGTTGATGTGGTCGCACTTATAGCCTGTCTTGATCTTTCCGCCCTTCTTGCTGGCAAGAGGTTTGTGGGACAAGACGGATGTTTAATGTCAGACACGAACAATCACAATTCTCCGTTAGAATTTCTTTTCAAAACAAAAACCAAATGGTGAATTATCTTTTGAGTAATTTTGAATCATCTGCACCTTCTCCTGTAGGCCTTACCCAGTGTTCGGTGAAAAGGAGGAGTCAAACGTCAACTTCAGCCCCTTGGCCAACTGTAAAGACAGTATTAAAAATATTACAACAAAACAAACAGTGCATCGAATACTCGTTTTGGCCTCACAGCACATCACCAACCTGGTCTTCAAGTGTGATCTCAGTCCCCAGGGTGTTGTCAGTGTTCCACTTCTCTGTGAAGGTCAGCCCATGTTCTGCCCACTTGTACTTGGTCTCAAGGGACCCAGCAACCTTACTGGTTTCAGTGTTAGCAGAGCCTGTGCTGGTGAACTCCTGCAGAAGACACAATGACTATCAGAGTCTCTGCTGCAACTGTATCTGGATGCCACAAAACCAAAATAAGATCCAAGTCTTTTGAGTTTCTAAAATTTGGCAACGACTTACCAGTCCATTCTCAGACTTTGTTTTCAAGTCCAGCTTGATGAGCCCAAAGCCTGAAACAGACATTAAAAGGAAAAAACAATGCTTGATTAACAAAGAAATGCCATCACTATGGATGTAGAGGAGGGTTCTCCATCCTGTTTGCAAGGAGTTATTAGTCACTTGAAATAGTGTTCATATAGCAGAAAGTCATAATGAACAGGTTTTGATTGCTTTTTTTTAGCTTTCCAGTGAGGGCCACATTCTGGGGATGGAATTTAACATTCTTATAGGGGAAGTTCCACCTTCAGTAAACTGAGTCACCTCAAATACTACACAGCACAATATGTACAGGGTGTAAGTAGAAGAACTGTGGTTTGGGAATGGCTGCTTGGTGCTTACCATAACCCTTGGTGAAAACATCCCTGGCAGACTTTCCAAGATCAACGTAGGTGGGAGGTACAGCCATTATCTACAAAACAACAGAATACATTTAAAAATGCAAGAAAACATAAAAACACAACAATCACATCACTTTTCCATGCGTGTCACAGCTTTACGGCAGCCTGAGCTCACAGGCTGCGGCGCAGAGCAGCAGGCTGACAGATCAGATGTGATGTGTTTGGGCAGACGGTGCAGGCGGAGGTCGTGAATGGACAGGAAAGGTACAAATCTGCTGAAGTTATTGGCTTACATGAGCTATAAACAGGAACAAGGTGACTCTCACAGGGCGCACACACGCCGCTTGAAAACAGTAATTCTGACACTGTGCAGACCAGAATGGATGATTAATTTATTATTTATGACCTTGCATGCATATTATCAGCACATTACCAGATTCCTATTCAATTAAACAACAAAGGTTTGTTTTCTTTTATACCCCTGTTAACTATAAAATTATGACAATAGAAGTTTACACATTGAAATAAGAAGGAGAAGGCTCTTGAGACCTTTGGCTGCCTGGTCTCTCTTAGGTGCACACACCTTTGTCTTCATTTTCCTCAACACCCAGTTGTGCAAGACAGGTCTATTTCATTATTGGCAAATAACCAGGTTCAGTTTTTCTATGGCAAAACAGCTATCAGGGCAGAGCAGTTACGCAGGCCTGTCGATAGCATACATGTGAAAAGTGATAGTAGATAAAACAAGAATTTGTGAAGTCTGACAGGAGAATGGTGACCGCTCACGAATAAACCTGAGAAGTTGAAGAAGTTACAGTAGTTGTGCTGCACCGTCAGTTTCTGCTCACTGGCAGCTTTTACTTTCATGAAACCCACCAACCTGTCATCCCCACACCGGTCCCCTAGAACCTTTGGCTTTGGACCACACGCTTCAACAATCTGTTACCAGTAGCAGTGAGCAGTTTTATTGCTTTTATTCTTGGTTCCAGAAGTGCACAAAGCTGTAGAGGACATTTGAGAACACAACCCTTTACTTGTGACACCCTGCAAAGGTCAGCAATTAAAATATGCTGGGATGAACCATTCAAGACTATATATGCAAAAGGTCTGTGTCTTAAACGAATTTAAACAAAATAAATTGAGGACAGACGGGATCACGACGGGAATCACTTCTGAAATACTACACCTGACTTAGCTTTCGAGTTTGAGATCTTTGCCCTTGAGCAAAAGCTTGGTTTCACCTTTGTTTGTTGTAATTTAGAAATAAGCTCGAGCTCACTTCACTTTGAAAACTCTAATATCAGTCTATTTACAGTGAATGCAGCAGCGATCAGTTAGGCGAAAATCTAGAAGGCAGTGAATGCAGCATGTACCGGCTGCCATCGTCTGCTAAAGTGTTAGCATTAAGCTAGCTATCAAGTCTCACAACGAGCAAGTTCATAACCTTTTGTCGCGCTGACAGACGTGAAGCCCGCAATGTGTTCAGAGTCTAAACCTGAGAGCCCACTAAGCGTCTTAATCACTCGCTACCCGAACCACCGTCGGTAACTGTCAAATGACCGCACCGCAGGACATTAGCCACCAAGCTAGCAGCAGGTGGCGGCTGGACGCAGCGGCCTAGCAGCCCTGCATCACGTCGCTCCGGCTAAACGTCGTTGAATGTGACGGACAGCTCGGAGCTCCGGAGGTCAGAGCTGCGGGGCAAAGAACCGTCCGCTGTGTTGGACTTCAGTAAGAGAGTCAACGTACCTCTGCGTGTCCCAGTCAGGGCCGAGAAGGAGCCTGTCAACTGCACAAAGGGAGGAGAGGAGAGAGGACGACGGTAGCGAAACGTCACGTACGTAGCGACGCACGTAAGGAGCGTAGCCGCTCGTCATCACCAAAGAGCCAACAGTCAAGATTAACAAGAAGATGATTCCCGGTCTCTTCGCCGCTGCCACCTGGTGTAAAGGTTTTATGGTTTTATGTTTTATACATGTGTTAGAACTTCACATACATTATGAAATTAAAGACGTCTGGTTCAAAGTAATTACTACTCATTTTAACAGTATCTTAACAAAGAAGAGCAAGTGTTGGAATATTAAAATGGAGAAACACAGCAGTGATAAGCTTTCGGCAATGAATGTAGAATAATAATAAGGTCAAGATTTAACCTAGTGCATCTTAAATGTCTTGGGTTTATTTAGGTTTACAGATCTGAGCTGTGCCTAATCCAACCCATAGTCCAGCATAGAGAGGCTGAGTGAATGTGCTATCAGAGCAAATACTGAAGTGCAGCACAAGCATTTGATCAAGTCGTAACTTGCCAATGTAGAGACCGTTTCAAGAGGGGTGTAACCAATATGTGGTGAAATTGAGCAGGGGACAGGCTCCATTCACTAAACAAATATATTGTTTTTTAGGTCAAACTGGTTTTAACTGTGATAAAGTGAAACACAGATTCAGTCGCTGCTGCTTAGAGTTGAAATGGCTCAGACAGGAGCTCAGTTAAACCAGGAAACCATCTCTTGTTCCATCTGTCTGGATCTACTGAAGAATCCGGTGACTATTCCCTGTGGACACAGCTACTGCATGAACTGTATTACAAGATTCTGGGATGGAGAAGACTGGAAGAGACTCTACAGCTGCCCTCAGTGCAGACAGACCGAGTGTGGTGAGTACTGGAGTTTAAATACCTGACTACTGATTAACTACAGCTGATGAAATATGTGAATGGGGAGTGAAACCGAAGGGAACCAGAGCAGACCAGGAACTAAACAGGAAGTTAAAAAAAGTAAAACAGGAACTAGATAAACACAGCTAAGACCCAGAGTAAATGACAGAAGGTAGGAACTGAACATGAAAAAACAAAACCGGAAGTACATGGCAATAACACAGGAAACGGCAACTGAGCAGTCCAGGTTATGACAGACTCTAGGGCAAAATCCAGACGCCCAAATACAGCAGTCCAAGCAGGGTGGGCGGAGGGAAGACTGGTTTTGGGCAAAAACAAAACAAGACTGCACAAAGAAAACACAGGAGTTCATAAGATAAGTCCATAGCGCGAGGAACACAACAGGAGTCCAGAGCCCTCCTCTCCAGGTGGGTGGAGACGGGGGAGGTCTCTGTCCAGCAGTTGCTGGGCCAGAATGGCACCCATAGTGCCCAGGAACGAGCTCTGAGCTCTGGGAGGTCGACGAACCCCCCGGCAAACCGTGCCAAGAGAGCTGAAGAATCAAGACATGCCGGTGCCGGAACAGGGCACGTCCAGTGGCCCCCAGTGATCGGTGACGTCCTTGAGAGGAATGCCAATCCAGTAAGCCAAATACTCGAGGAGGTCGCCGACGAAGGGGGCAGCACCACCCTTGTGGCAGAAGGAGCCGAGGGCGAGGCCACCAATCAGGCCGGTGATACCGCGTAGGGCCCTGCAAGGCTAATGAGATGCCAGGACGCTACCCACAGAGACGAGGACAGACATGGAGCCAGAACCAGAGATGAGGGACGACGAAGAGCCGGAGCCAGAGACGAGGGACGGCAAAGAGCCGGAACCAGAGAAGAAGGACGACCCAAAGCCAGAACCAGAGGCGAGGACAGATGAGGCGCTGGAGCGGACATGGTCGCCGCTAGATTCTCCGGAGCTGGGACAGACGTGGTCGGTGCTGGACCACCAGGAACTGAGAGAGATGAGGTCGAAGCCGGACCAGCAGGAACTGAAGCAGACGCGGTTGGTGACAAACCACCAGGAACTGAAGCAGACGTGGTCGGTGGTGGACCACTAGGAGCTAAATCAGACTTGGTCAGCGGTGGACCACTCCTACCTGCACACAAAGAAGCAGAGGACACAGGGGCCATGGCTGGTGCAATCATCTCCGGACCCCTGGAGATGGAAGTCGGCGCGGCCTCCCTTGGACCACCAGGAGCTAGAGCAAATGTGCTCCTCCAGGAACCACCAGAACCTCCAGGGAAGACACCTGTGCACAGGAGACCAGAAGGCACCAGGTCCAGGACCGGTGTGAACCAGCCTGAACCACCAGGAAAGTGTCACAAACTCATAATCGCGCATGTCAGTTCCGGTTTTATTCTGTTCTGCTTCCTGTTTACCTTTCACATTACTGCCTGCTTTACTTCTGATTCCTTAGCCACCACCTGTAATCCATCAGCAATCACCTCTGTACTTAAGCACCAGCTCTTGCCCTGCCCAGTTGCCAGCCAGCATTCCAGCAATACCTTGTTACCTTGAACCATGTATGACCCTGATTACCCTGACCTTGTCTCCTGCCTTGCCTCCGATCTTGCACCGCCGTAAGTCTGAGCCTAGCCTGCCTCTTGACCACCGACTGCCTGATCCTTACCTCTACTGTAACTGCCACCACTGTGTATTGACCCTTGCCTGCCTGACCACAAGAACGATTAAACTCTTTCGTCCACTAAGCTTGTCTCCGCTGTGCATGTGGATCTGCTACCTAGAGCGCCGTGACAGAAAGGGGACTGGAGCGGCCTCCTCTTCGGGGTCGACAGGAACTGAGGCAGGGACGGTCTCTCCAGGGCTGACAGGGCTGTGAACGGCCTCCTCTTTGGGACTGACAGGGCTGCGAACGGTCTCCTCCGGACCAACAGGAGACAGAATGGCCGCTCCTTCAGGGCCAAAGCAGGACAGAACGGCCTCCTCTTTGGGGCCAACAGGGACAAGGGCTAGAATGGCCTCCTCTTCAGGGTCGACAGGGACAAGGGCTGAAACGGCCTCCTCTTCGGGGCCGACAAGGGCTGGACTTGACAGGACCAAAACTGGAGCTTGGGCTTGACATAGCTGAGCTGGAGCTTGGCGTGACAGGACAGCAACAGAGGTGGGAGCTGGCCGCTGCAGCAGGGCTGGGGCAGGAAGCAGGCATGGTTGCAGGGCCGGTGCATGAACCGACAGGGAAGATTGAGCTGGAACATGGGCAGGACGTGGAGATTGCACTGGAGCTCGAGCAGGGCAAGATGACTGCTGACCTGACCACCTGCTTATCGAAAATCCGCTTGCCTGTGTCACGATCTGGGTTTTTGCTTCTCGTTTAATTTCTTGTTTCTGGCATTTATTTTGAAGGACTCTGTTTTCACTCATCTTGTTTTGGTTTCCTGTTTTATTTTGGTAGTACTTCCGGTTTCTGTTTTCATCTGGTTAGTTCCAGTTTCACGTCCCGGTCTCATTACACACACCTGTCTGTCATTAGTAATCACCGCCAGCATTTAACCGCCACCAGTCTCATCAGTCTTTGCCTGATCGTTGTACGCCTACCGTCACTTTCCAGCATTCCATTGATAGCTTATGTCGTGTTTGACCCCGCTCCGCATTTTTTGACTTCTGATTCTCGCCTGATCCTGACCTGTTATCGTATCCTGTGAATTCTGTTATCGACCCGTGCCTGTCCTCTGGAAGTGATTTAGCCTGCTCCTTCTGTGCCTATGCCTTCATGCTTTCAAGTGTATGACCCGGACTGTTTTGAGACTATGATTCCCGCATTAAAACCCTTTTACTTACTCCATCTGTTTGCTGCGTTTTCGTATTAGTACTTTGACAAAGGAAGTAATCAGTTCTGATTTGAACTGCTACTTGGGATCACTCGGCTCACTGAATCAGCGTCTTCCATTTTTTATTTTATAAATGACAAAGACTGTATAGTAGTATATGTTGCTTAAAAACACACACTCAAACAGAAATTGCCACGTACATTAAATTGCCTCTCATACTGTACCAAAAAGTGCACTTAACCTAAGACTGACGAGAAACACATGGGACACTGATACTTATAATTATGCATAAGAACGAAAATCACATGACACCACAGAAGAAAGGAATAAGGAGTACAAACACTAAACAAAAACAACAGCATCAGAAAACGAATGGCAACAAAATACTAAAGAAGGTCTGGTGACTTCTCTGTTCAGGTTCATACAGACAACAAGAAACAACAACATAAGCCAATCAAAAAATAAAATTATTCGACATATAAAGTATTTACAGACACAAGGTTCAAATGTCAGTTCAGATGCAGAAACAGACATAAAGAAAAGCACCACCTACAGGACGTCAAACATCAGAAGCAAGAGATGGAATAGATAGAGTAGAGAAACACAACAGTGATGAGCTCTCAGCAATAAATGGGGAAAAATAATCAATTGAAATTCAAGAGCTTAACCCACTGCATCTGGAATGCCTTTGGGTGTATGTTGTGGTGAGTTTACAGATCTCAGCTGTGTATCATCACCACACACACAAAGTCCAGCATAGAGAGGCTGAGTGAATGTGGTCTGGACTCTGTGGAGGAGAGTCATGGTTTTAGAGACACTGTAGAAGGACAGAAGACCTGCTCTGTGATCCAGGTACACTCCTATTCTGAAGGATAGAGGACCTGAGACTGGAGTTCTGATGTTGTTGTACCAATATACATAACTGGTATCGTTACATAATAATGCCCAGGATTTATCATTACATCCAAATCCACATTCAAACCCACCTCCTGCTCTGCTGATGTTCTTGTATGCGATGGCTATATAAACTCCTATCCCGCTCCACTCCACCTCCCAGTAACAACCTCCAGTCAAACTCTCTCTGCTCAGAACCTGAATCCAACTAGTGAATCTGTCTGGATGATAAGAACTAGACTGTGGTTTACTCAGTCGTGTTACCTTTCTGTTGCCTTCAGATAATAATAAAAATTTGTTTACTGTATTTGGATCCAATGTGATTTCACAAGTATACTTTAGGAATCCACTTCTGCTCGTGGGTTCTGTTTCTAGTAGTTCTGGTTTTGACACTGTCAGTGAGATGTTTGTCCACGTCTTCCTCAGAACCTCCTGTATTTGGTCTCTGAGCTCTGACACAGCTGCTGTCACGTCCTCAAAGTATCTCAGAGGACGGGTGTTGGTTCTGGATGAGTGTGTGGATCCACTCAGTGCTGGCAGTGACGGGTAGATGTGTAGAAACTGGATGTGATCCTCTGTGTGTGAGAGCTGCTCCAGCTCAGCGTCTCTCCTCTTCAGCTCAGTGATCTCCTGCTCCAGCTTCTCCTGAACCTCTTTGACTCGACCCACTTCAGTTTCCTGCTGGAATCTGATCTGCTGCTTCACCTCAGACCTTCTTTTCTCCATCAGACGGATGAGCTCAGTGAAGATCTTCTAATACAGTTCATGCAGTAGCTGTGTCCACAGGGAAGAGTCACCGGATCCTTTAGTGGATCCAGACAAATGGAACAAGAGAAGGTTGTGTGGTTTAACTGAGATCCCGTCTGCGCCATTTCACCTCTAAATTGCAGCGACTGAGTCTGTGTTTCACTTTATCACAGTTAAGACCAGGTCGACCTGATAAACAACATATTTGTTCAGTGAATGCAGTCATATTTCCACGTCACCTCATGATGGTTACATGAAGCGGGACCGAGGCTAAAAAAGATCACAGTCCATCGTCCTACTGTTAAATGTCGAAAGAAAAGTGAAACTAAAATGTCGAAAAGGTTTTTAACTGTAGATTAGTATTATATTATAGCTTAAGTTAGAATTAATCAAATACACAAATAAACCACTAGTTAGTTAAAAAGTAATTAAAATGGGTTGAGGAGTAAGACAAACCGTAATATGAACAAACAAAGTAACTTAATTATTCATCAGTATTTCGTTTGATGAACTGAAAGAACTGAATGTACTGGATGCTGCCCTAAGCCCTAACCCTCCTTATAGGCAGTTCAGCTGTTTCACCTGTAGACCTTCAATTTCTTTTCTTCATGCAGTTCAGCTCTGAGCCTTTTACACTTTTCTTCTTTGTTGCAGGGTTTCTCAAAAAACATTTGTGTGGTTGAATCTGCGGAACAGTCAGAACCTGAAGGTGCTTCCTCTGCAGAAGCTTCAACTGGCAGCAGAAGTCCTACAGAAGCTCCTTCACCTGCACAGGTGGTCATCAAACCCTTTCCTTGAATACACACTAAATATGTGGCTGTTTCTGAAATGTAATTTTTTAAATATTTAAAGTAAATGAAGACTTAGAAGATAGACAGAAGCTTCACTTCCTGTAAGGCAGGATTTTTTATTATTAATCTACTACTTATATTGACAAAATTTTATCTACACAAATAGTAGATATAGTAAACAAAAACCTGCATATCAACGCTTCTACAATGATACCATATTATATATAAAACTAATTAGTGGATCAATTAATACAAATGCTTCAAAAACCATAAATATTTGTGTTACCTACAAATTATAATTTAATGTATGTAATTCTCTCTTATTTATTAATGTACCCCTGGCAAAAATGTCTCGTCCTGCTACGAATAAAGTTTGAATAAAAAAATAAAAAATAACAATAATAATAAAAACAGAAGTGGAAAAAAATAGTTTTTGCTCAGGAGTTGGAGCTGAACACTCGCAGTTTTCAGACTATTGTGGAAATACTGTGTGTTTTGGAGCAAAACGCTTTATTGGATTACATTCGCTGGATCATAACGAACAGAATGAGACCACACAAGACGTGAATGAGCGACGTTTGGGGTTCAGAAGAGATCATCAAATGTAAGTGATAGAAAATTTATGTATTTATGGTTATTGTTCTTTTCGTAGAATAACTACAGAAGTAATTTAAAATAATCTTTCCTATATAACAGGTTTGTGTGTTTTAAGTAGCCTTACTGTATGTTATTTATATTGCAGTGGCCCAAAGGGGAGTGTTATTCCGGCCTTGAGCTGCTAAGGCTAATGGGAAAATAACAGCAACTTGTGTCTGTGATGTTATAGTAAAAGTTAGGGTAACAAACGCGGGTCTGCACTTACCACAGAAAGCATTGTGTGCGTAGCTCTTTGTTTTTTGCATCAGGACATTTTTGAGTGGCAGGTTTGTCCTTTCTATGATAATCTATGGCACATATTTTAATACGTACACCTCGGATGTACTGCACACACGCACACTTTCCGTATTTCTTTATTATTTTCCATTTCAGAGTTTCCAAACGTGATTGGGTGCATTGATAGCACCCACATTCCTATTAAAGCTCCTTCAGTCAATGAGGGAGACTATGTTAATATGAAGTCATTTCACAGTATCAATGCCATTAAACTAATTACTGTTTCCATTAACTAGGTAATAATTGATGCAGCCTATCTCATCCCATCCAGAATCTTCAGGGAATCATCACTATGTCACATGTTTTAACAGGGTATGTTGTAATTTACACAAGTTCATGTTTTTACTGTATTGTTTTATTGTTTTAAACATTACAATCATTACAGGACACTACAATAGCTTCTTGCTGGGGGAAAAAGGGTTCCCTTGTCTGCCCTATTTAATGACACCCTAACCTGAACCTGGACCACAGACATGGTTCAACTGGGCCACAGCAGAACACGGCCAAGGTGGAGATGACCATAGGCATCCTGAAGGCAAGGTTTCAGTGTGTACGTGGCCTCAGGGTCAGTCCAGAGAGGACATGTGACAATATAGTGGATTGTGTTGTCCTTCACAACATTGTCACAATACGAGCAGATCCACCCTTCTTGTCCTGATGAGGATGAGGATCCAGTAGTGAACCAAGTAGACCACAGAGATGGAAGACTCTTAAGACTCATGATTTGTCAGAATCACTTTTATTAAAGTTTCTGCACCAAAGCGCTCATCATTTCTTCATGTCCTGAAAAATAAAATGGAATATTATTTACATTGCTTCACACAATGTCCCAGACTGTGTGCTTTCTGGAGGGTCCAATAATACAATCCGTCCATCGGTGACTGCAAGACAATGACTTTATTTCACTTTGATCTTATGGGTTGCAGAGTGCTACAACATTGTAGAAGCCTATGCAAGATATAGATCCTGTAATTGTGTAATCAAATCTTACCTTTTTGTAGGATTTTGTGTTCAAGAGTTCCTCTTGCTCCAGAAGGATTATACCTTAATAAAACAAGAATATTACTATTATCTAATATTATTCGAATCTCATGGAAATAATAGTACAAAATGATGTGGAAGTTATGTTCAATTTTCCTTTACAATAAAAGAGGGGCAACATAACGGTAATTAAATAAACTCAATTTACTTTACTTTCTTCTTCGCCAATGCAGCTGTGTTGCTTTTTCTATTAATAATCGTCTTAAATTCTTCATTCTCCACATTAAAACCTCCAACTCCGCCATTGAAATACACTGCCATTATAGTGTCGCTTCGGATTTCCATGGTGACTCGTGAATTCGGCGATCCATTGACAATGTCTTTATATATATATATATATATATATATACATACCACTCTATTCTCACCCTCCGCGGGTGGTCTCATCCACTTTCCAAGCTCGGGTCCTCTACCAGAGGCCAGGGAGCTTGAGGGTTTTGCGCAGTATCCTTGCTGTTCCTAGGACTGCACTTTTCTGGACTGAGATGTCGGATGTTTTTCCAGGGGTCTGTTGTAGACACTCCTCCAGTTTGGGGGTCACAGCACTCATTGCGCCGATATATGTATATGTGTTGTGCGCGCGCACACACACACACACACACACACACACACACACACACACACAAACGATGAGCCGTGCTTGTTGCTCCTTTTTCCATTTTCTTTTGTCATCCACCAAAATCCACCAGTGTCCACCGTCAAACTACAACATATACGTAACACACTAAGCATTTGTCATAAGAAAAAAAAACACAAGTACATAAATTAATGAACGGCAGGAAAAAATGGTAAAATAATCACACCTCAATGGCTGCACACATAAGAGGGAATGGAAACGTTAAATACATCAAAACATACACGGTGTAACTTTTGCATCTTGTCTTAGGCTGTGTCAGGAAACACACGGTGGAGGACCCAAACACAGCACAGACGCGACGTGAGATGTCAGAGGATTTATTAAGGCTCTTGGTCGGACAGGCAGAGGTCGGTACACAAGTGGCAAGAACGATAGCAACGGCACAGACAGGGATCAGGAAATCAGTGGTCAATCTCAGGCAAACGTCAAAATACCAGGCAGAGTCCAAAACCAGAAGCAAGGGGGCAGGCAAGGTGAGCAACAAAACTAGAGCTGGTACACAAGAAGGACTTACTGGGTATTGAGGCAAAGTGATTTGATGAGGTATTTGAGGTAAGTGAACAAACAAACGTGAACTAACAATTTGGCAAACGGCTGCTGTGTGAGGTGGAGACTAAATACCAAGGCTGATTGCTGATTATTGTCAGGTGTGAGTAATGAGGACCGGAGGTGACATGAAACACAGAGTGTGGCAGGAAGTCCTTCAAAATAAAATAGGAAACAGTACAGGTCGTGACAGGCTGCCACTTTCTTTCACATGCTTACCTTTGTGCACCTTTAAAATATGTTCAGACAGAACACATGAAATTTTGTTCCGGACCAGCATTGAACATTAAATAATTACAGACACAATAAATATGCAAATAAAAAAATGGAAAGATAACATTTAAG
Source organism: Betta splendens (assembly GCF_900634795.4). Classification (NCBI taxonomy): domain Eukaryota; kingdom Metazoa; phylum Chordata; class Actinopteri; order Anabantiformes; family Osphronemidae; genus Betta; species Betta splendens. Next base: position 1,918,143 of record NC_040894.2, on the reverse strand, counting down.
TCAGGTAAATATAGCATCATCAATATTGCAACTCACACCGTCATTGACATTGAAACTGATAATAAGTGAACATGAATCAAACTAACTTACCAAACTAATGCCACATGTAAAACAAGTTACCTCTATTACAAACAGGAACCAAACCTAAAAATCACATGTCACCACAAATGAACAAACAGGGCAAACACTGGGTGAAACAGCGCCACCTGGCTGCTGGAAGACAAAGTGGTACAGAAACACTTAGTTCTATCTTTGTTCCACCACCACCCAACAACTCTGTGTATATGTGTTCATTGTCTTCCATACATTTGATGATATAGTATCATAAGTTGCAATGACAGCATCTAAGGACAAAAATCATAGCACACGTTTAGATAATTTTCATAGATGCATAGATGCATATTTAAACATATTAAAAAAATTTAATAAAATTCTGTTAAGGACACTTAAGTTCAATAATATTAATTTAAATAATTATTTACATGTACAGTAAATAAACTCTGATTAATAATATATTTTGAAGACAATCTGTCATTTTAACGTTAATATTTTTTTAATTTCATGTAAGGGCTTTTTTTTTTGCCTTTTTACAACCTTTAGGTATTTTGTCAACCGTTTTACAACCGTTATCATCGAATGTTGTTTCAATGTTTCCTCAATGCCACAGAAGCAACTGACATTATTTCAACCCTATGTCATATTTTATATATTTTATAACTGTCAATCAATTAAATTTAAAGTTATCATTCTGTAAATGTTTTGAGGTGAGGACAACAAAGAAATAAAGGCAGGTCTGGTGAGGTATCTGTTCAGATTCACACAAAGTAAGAGAAAGAACTAAACAAAAACATATCAATAAAAACGTTCAAAAAACTATTTACAGATGCAGAATATGATAATATGAGCAAAATATCAAGATGAAGATTTAAGTTCAAGATGTTAAGTTCAGTTTCCTGCTGGGATCTGATCTGCTGCTTCACCTCAGACCTTCCTTTCACCATCAGACGGATCAGTCTAGTGAAGATCTTCTCACTGTTCTCCACTGTTTGATCCGCAGAGCGACTGATGGCCTCCACCTCCTGTTGAAGCACCTTCACCTCTTTGTCTCTGTCCTGGATTCTCTGCTGGATTTCCTGTCGACTCCCTTCGAGCTCTCTCTGCCTCTCAGTCCTCTCTGCTACAGCTGAGACTGTGTCGTGGCCTCTATGTTCATCCACAGAGCAGAGATGACAGATACACTGTTGATCAGTACGACAGAAAAGCTCCTTCACTCTGTGGTGACGAGAGCAGACGTTCTCCTGCAGCTTCTGGGAGGGCTCCACCAGCTTGTGTTGCTCAAAGGCAGAGGAATTATAATGAGGCTGGACGTGAGTCTCACAGTAAGAGACCAGACACATCAGACAGGACTTGGCAGCTTTCAGTTTCCTCCCAGTGCAGACATCACAGGCCACATCTTCAGGTCCAGCATAGCAGTGATCAGCAGCAGCAGCTTGGAGTCCAGTCTTCTTCAGCTGCTCCACTAACTCTGCTAACATGGTGTTTTTCACCAGGACAGGCCTCGGTGTGAAGGTCTGTCTGCACTGAGGGCAGCTGTAGAGTCTCTTCCTGTCTTCTCCATCCCAGAATCTTCTAATACAGTTCATGCAGTAGCTGTGTCCACAGGGAATAGTCACCGGATTCTTCAGTAGATCCAGACAGATGGAACAAGAGATGGTTTCCTGGTTTAACCGAGCTGCTGTCTGAGCCGAGCTGATTTCAACTCTAAGCAACAGCAACTGAATCTGTGTTTTACTTTATCACAGTTAAAACTAGTTTGACCTGATAGACAACATATTTGTTCAGTGAATGGAGCCTGTCCGCTGCTCGATTTCACCACATATTGTTTACACCCCTCTTGAAACGGTCTTTACATTGGCAAGTTACGACTTGATCAAATGCTTGTACTACACTTCAGTATTTGCTCTGATAGCTATCGAGCCCTATTTATTAATTAATTAGGAGCCAATTTGGTATACTCAAATTAAAATGGTTGTAGTTCCTAAATGGTAAAGGCTACAATATTGAGCTTGGTGTCACTGGGAAGGGAACAAGGAAAAATCATTGTAGTTTTCAAAGAAAGAAATAGAATTTGTTACAGTTATACAGGAAAAAAATAACAGAAACTACAAACCCTCGTCTACGTTTTTCCCTAGATATAAGCAAATATCTCCCTGGGGACTGGCAGCAAGACAAAAATACAACCTTTCTCCGCTACACGCCTGCTTTGTCCGTTTTCATCCAGCATTTACATGGTTAACTCTAGAGGCCGGGGAGTGGGGAAGGGGGAGGGTTGAAGATCATTGGCTAGGGGTTGCCCTGGTTACCCCATACTTAAACATTATCTGCTTGGTTTGGTCTCGATAGAAGCAGGAGGCTTACGAGCTCCATCTTGCGTCCTCCCTGTTAGTTTGAAATGTAGCAAGTTACTGATACTTATCACTACCAATATCAATAATGTGTCAATATGGAAATTGTGGTGTTGTATGTCATGACTTTTATTAAGTAGTATGGGATATGTATAACAATGCATATGTGTATGTACTGTATATGATATGTACTGTATATGTTTGTATGAGTATGTGCACATACCTTAATACTATTATTGGTATTAGTAATAATCTCCAAAGTAAACCACAGTACAACAGTTGTTGTACTGTGGTTTATGAATGTTATGAATGTGTTAGTCTAAGGTACATCCCTGCTTAATTATTTTGCACCGATTGTTTACTTAACAGATTTGCTTGGTTTCAGCAGCTGGTTGCACCCCTTACCCCCACCCCCCCACCCACACCCTAAAGCAAAAACTTAACCTGTCCACCAACACAGCAAAATCACACATATTTGGGATTAGCTAAAAAAACATTAAATAAATCATAAATCAAGAAGAGTATATATATTTTATGTATACCCCTCTTATTAAAGCAAAGCTGTCCATCACAATATGGCATTCAGCGTAAGATATGCTGCTTGTTAAACTGCTGGACAGAATAAAAAAAAAAAAAAATTAGCAAGTTATGGCTCACAGAAATGGAAAAAAAATTTTTCGCTCAGGAGTTGGAGCAGAATACTTGCAGTTTTCAGACCATTGTGGATATACTGTGTGTTTTGGACCAAACGCTTTATTGGATTACATTCGCTAGATCATAACGAACAGAATGAGACCACACAAGACGTGAATGAGCGACATTTGGGGTTCAGAAGAAGTCATCAAATGTAGGTGATGGAAAATTTATGTATTCATGGCTATTGTTCTTCTTCGTCTGCTGGGAGCATAAGGAACTATATCTTAAGAAGGAGCTTTATCATATCATCAAGTACTTTGTAGGTGAGTAGGAGAATTTTAAATTCTATCCTACATTTTACAGGCAGCCAGTGCAGAGAAGCTAATGTAGGAGAAATGTAATCTCTCTTTCTAAGGCCTGTCAGAACTCTGGCTGCAGCATTTTGAACAAGCTGTAGGCTTTTTAAGGAGCTGTTAGGACATCCTATGAGTAAAGAGTTACAGTAGTCCAGCCTAGGGGTAACAAATGCATGGACCAGTTTCTCTGCATCACTCTGAGAGAGGATGCTTCTGATTTTAGCTATATTTCTAAGATGGAAGTAGGCGGTTCTGGAGATTTGTTTAAAGTATGATGTAAAAGAGAGATCCTGGTCATAGATGACACCAAGGTTCCTCACAGTAGAGACTGAAGCTAATGTTCTGCCATCCAGGGTGGCTATCTGACTCAATAGTGTCTCTCTGTGATTTTTAGGCCCAACAATAAGAATTTCAGTTTTATCGGAATTTAGTTGAAGGAAGTTTTGGGACATCCACGATTTGATGTCCTTTAAACAACTTTGAATTTTTACTAGTTCATCTGTTTCATTTGGTTCCAAAGACATATATAGCTGAGTATCATCTGCGTAACAATGAAAATTAATAGAATGCTTTCTAAAAATCCCACCTAGAGGAGACATGTATAGGCTAAACAGAATTGGAACAAGCACAGAACCCTGTGGTACTCCATAGCTAATCCTTGTGCATGTGGAGAACCACTATCTCACTAACATGAACAAAGTGGAATCTGTTCAACAAATAGGATTTAAACCATCCCAGTGCTGTTCCTTTGATTCCGATTATATGTTCTAGTCTCTGTAATAGATTGTTATGATCAACTGTATCAAATGCAGCACTAAGATCTAACAGGACAAGGATAGAAACTAGACCATTGCCTGAAGCTAAGAGAAGATCATCAGTGACTCTAACCAGAGCTGTTTCTGTGCTATGATGTTTTCTAAATCCTGACTGAAAATCTTCGTACAGGTTTTTCCCATTCAGGGGGTGAGATAATTGTTTAGCCACAATTTTTCAAGAATCTTAGAAATTAAGGGTAAATTTGAACCTATAGTTTGCTAGTTCTCCAGGGTCCAGAGTAGGTTTTTTCAATAAAGGTTTGACCACTGCCACCTTAAAAGCCTGTGGTACCTAGCCTAAATGTAAATATTGGTTGATTTGATTTAATATGGATGATCTGATTAGAGGTAGAACTTCTTTGAGTAATCTGATTGGGATTGGATTTAAAAGACAAGAGGACGACTTGGAAGAGTTGATTATTGAGGTTAACTCTGTATGAGTTATGGGGAAGAAGCTGTCTAGGTAAGACTTGGTAAATTTATTAGACTTGTTGGATCTAGACAGTGATTTCTGTCATTTGGAGGAAGTTGCTGATGAATGTCCTCTCTAATGGTGATAATTTTATTAGTAAAGGAGTTCATAAAGTCATTGCTGCTGAAATTTAAGGGAATAGTAGGCTCAACACAGCTATGACTCTTAGTTAGCCTGGCTAGGCTGCGGATCTCCTCTGTCCTCACACACCTTCTCTGATTTACTGCCTTCTTCTTCAGAGGAGCCACTGTGTCTTACATTGTACGTAGAGAAGCTGCAGCATCATCTACAAGACAGTCAACCTGTTTATAAGGATTAGGGTGACTGTTCTTCTCTGTGTATCTACCTAATTAATTTCTGCTCGGCTGTGATGCGCCACAGCACCGAGCTGACAGTCGGGATGTCTCTGCATCACAGCGCTTCTGTCCGGCTTTGGCCGTCAGGCTGTGGCCGGTGGTGACATGTGCTTTTTGTATTAATTAGCTTTGGTAATTTCACAATATTTGAGAACATTCAACAATCAGGTTCAAACTCAAACAAGACTCAAAAGACAGGACGCAGACGTTTAACATCTTGTATTTTATTGACAAAAGATCGTAGCAATTAGCAGCAGAGTTATTCAGGCCTCATCCTCCTTTAGCTACAAACAACGATCAAACTGCAAACTAACGACTTGTAAAACTGTAAAGACTTTTTAGATCGCAGACGACAAAACATTATCGAGGCATCAACGACAACAGCTAACCCGCTTTTCCCTGCTTCAAGCAGCTGTCGTAACTAAGAGCAACCAGTACGGCATTCGGAAGTCGGTCACCACTTAATCTGGAAACACCTTCATTTTAACACCGGCAGCGGTGAGGACACGTTAGGTGTGTGAACGGGGGAGGAGCGCGACAGCAACTGCGATGCGATTTTGAGTGACGAAAATGTTTATTTTAAAATATTTTTTAATAATTTTACTTTTCCAAGCCACACGGAGCCACAGTATATAAATAACCCTAACCCATGCAGCTCTGGAGCCACGTGTTGCCGACCCCTGTCATGGGGGAAACACTGTACACCAAATGAAACTGTTTTAGGTTAACTTTTTCCTTTTCCACTTATTTGGCTATTTCTCATCTGGTCAACAGCAGAGACGGTCATTGTTGCAACTACATACATTTACATCTTTACACAGATTTCATCCTGCCATCTTGTTGTGGGGCAGAGGAGGCAGCAACTGTAATGAGCTAATGTCATCAGGAGATGTTTATGGAGTCAAATTAGGGTCGCGTTAAAATCTAATGTGTGATCTGTGCGTGCGTAACCAGATTTGTACTTGTAGACTTAGTCTACAAGTTGACGTTGACATTGACCACAAGTTGACGTTACTTACCGGTTAGCGACAGAGTAATCTGTGGATAAAGTGCCTCCTGTTACCTACCTACCTGTTAGGGTTATGTAATGTAAACCATGCGCTTCATTCACAGATTATTCTGTCACGCTAACAGGTAAGTAACATCAACTGGTGTTCCATACGAAAGAGTGACCACGTGAACTGATGACCGACTTCCGGTGAGTTGTTTTACCTGGTGACATCCTGTTAGCTGTCTCTGTCATTGCCTTGGTTTACGTTACCTATCTGTTAGAGCATGCACTCTAACAGAGTGATCTATGGACGGAGCATAGCGTTTAAACTGTTTTGTGTCGTGTTTTTTGTGAACGATCAGGAACGTCTTGTCCTTTACTGTCGCACCTGTTACCTGCCGGCAGGCGGTGTCGTCGCCTAAGTAAACTGTGTATCAAGCGAAGCAGAGTCAGAGCGGTGCAGGTCTCAGCTGACGGTTGAAAGTGAATGTCTGTCTGATCATTAATATAATTAAAGTCATCAGTCAGTGGACTAGCTTGTTGCTGCTTGTGGAGCTTTCAGGATCTGCTATGCTATGTCAAAGGACTACGACAACTTCCTTGTTCATCAGCCAATCAGAATGTGGAGGCAAATTAAGGTTATTTTACTTTACTTTACTTTACATTTTTACTTTACATGATTTGTGTGTAATTTTAACGCCCCAAGTTATTAGCATAAGCATGGTATAGACCCACTAAGTCTAAAAGTACAAATCTGCCAAGTCTGCCTCTCATATTTACTCACAAAATGAAGAGGCTGCAACCTATTGAAACTGAGGAGAACTACGCCTACTTCTTGGATGTGATCTTTCACTTCGTCAATTCTGTGTCCTAAATCCAAGATTAAACAGACAGAGGGGAAAGCATCAGCTATGGAACGTCAAACATCAGAACAAGTGCAAATGATGGAATATTAAAGTAAAAAAACAACATTGATTTGAGATCTTAACCAACTTATATGACTTGAGTCTATTTGAGTTTACAAAGCTTGGCTGTGGCATCATCACCATAAACACAAAGTCCAGCATAGAGAGGCTGAGTGAATGTGGTCTGGACTCTGTGGAGGAATAACATGGTTTTCAACACAGAGACACTGTAGAAGGACAGAAGACCTGCTCTGTGATCCAGGTACACTCCTATTCTGGTGGATGGAGGACCTGAGACTGGAGTTCTGATGTTGTTGTACCAATATTCATAACTGGTATTGTAACATATTAATGCCCAGGATTTATCATTACGTCCAAATCCACATTCACTTCCCCTCCCTGCTCTGCTGATGTTCTTGTATGCCACCACTATACAAACTTCTGCCCCTCTCAACTCCACCTCCCAGTAACAACGTCCAGTCAAACTCGCTTTGCTCAGAACCTGAACCCAGTCAGTAAATCTGTCTGGATGAGCAGAATAAGACTGATATTCATAAATAAATGTGATTTTTCTATTTCCCTTAGATAATACAAGCTGTTTGTTTACTGTGTTTGGATCCAATGTGATTTCACATGAACATTTTAGGAAGTGAGTTCTTTTTTTGGGTTCTGGTACTAGTACTGAAAGTAAAACGTCCACATCAGTGACTGACCGTGAGATGTTTGTCCACGTCTTCCTCAGAACCTCCTGTAGTCGGTCTCTGAGCTCTGACACAGCTGCTGTCACGTCCTCAAAGTATCTCAGAGGACGGGTGTTGGTTCTGGATGAGTGTGTGGATCCACTCAGTGCTGGCAGTGACGGGTAGATGTGTAGAAACTGGATGTGATCCTCTGTGTGTGAGAGCTGCTCCAGCTCAGCGTCTCTCCTCTTCAGCTCAGTGATCTCCTGCTCCAGCTTCTCCTGAACCTCTTTGACTCGACCTACTTCAGTTTCCTGCTGGGATCTGATCTGCTGCTTCACCTCAGACCTTCTTTTCTCCATCAGACGGATGAGCTCAGTGAAGATCTTCTCACTGTTCTCCACTGTTTGATCAGCAGAGCGACTGATGGCCTCCACCTCCTGTTGAAGCACCTTCACCTCCTTGTCTCTGTCCTGGATTCTCTGCTGGATTTCCTGTCGACTCCCTTCGAGCTCTCTCTGCCTCTCAGTCCTCTCTGCTACAGCTGAGACTGTGTCGTGGCCTCTATGTTTATCCACAGAGCAGTGATAACAGATACTCTGTTGATCCGTACGACAGAAAAGCTCCTTCACTCTGTGGTGACGAGAGCAGACGTTCTCCTGCAGCTTCTGGGAGGGCTCCACCAGCTTGTGTTGCTCAAAGGCAGAGGAATTATAATGAGGCTGGACGTGAGTCTCACAGTAAGAGACCAGACACATCAGACAGGACTTGGCAGCTTTCAGTTTCCTCCCAGTGCAGACATCACAGGCCACATCTTCAGGTCCAGCATAGCAGTGATCAGCAGCAGCAGCTTGGAGTCCAGTCTTCTTCAGCTGCTCCACTAACTCTGCTAACATGGTGTTTTTCACCAGGACAGGCCTCGGTGTGAAGGTCTGTCTGCACTGAGGGCAGCTGTAGAGTCTCTTACCGTCTTCTTCATCCCAGAATCTTCTAATACAGTTCATGCAGTAGCTGTGTCCACAGGGAAGAGTCACCGGATCCTTCAGTGGATCCAGACAGATGGAACAGGCTAAAGTTGTCTGGTTTAACTGAGATCCCGTCTGCGCCATTTCACCTCTAAGTTGCAGCGACTGAGTCTGTGTTTCACTTTATCACAGTTAAGACCAGGTCGACCTGATAAACAACATATTTGTTCAGTGAATGCAGTCATATTTCCACGTCAACTCATGATGGTTACATGAAGTGAGAACAAGGCTAAAAAAAAAAAAATCAATCAATCCTCCTGCTTTTTAACTTCGAAAGAAAAGTGAAACTAAAATGTCGAAAAGGTTTTTAGCTCCAGATTAGTATATTATAGCTTAAGTTAGAATTAATCAAATACACAAATAAACCATTAATTAGTTAAAAAGTAATTAAAATGGTTCAAGGAGTAAGACAAACCGTAATATGAACAAACACAGTAACTTAACTATTTATCACTATTTTATTTTAATGAACTGAAGATCTTTATTTCCTCTGCTCTCGTTTTCACACTTTTATTTTTTGTTGCAGGGTTTCATAACATTAACAGACAGGACAGCGACTGGGTGGGAGTTTCACCCGTTCCAGTTTGAGTTGATAAACAACATATTTCTTCAGTGAAAGGAGGCATTTTTCCATGTCACCTCAAGTTATTTTAACTGCACGTTAATATTATATTATAACTTAAGATAGAAGTCATCAGATACAAGAACTAACCACTAGTTAGTAAAAAAGTAATAAAATGGTTCAAGGAGCAAGACAAACCGTAATATGAACAAACACAGTATTTTAATTATTCATCACTATTTCGTTTGATGAACTGAAAGAACTGAATTTACTGGATGCTGCCCTAAGCCCTAACCCTCCTTATAGGCAGTTCAGCTGTTTCACCTGTAGACCTTCTGTCAGACTTGGGCAGGCGTCGGACCCACATGCACAGCACAGAGGCAAGGTGATGATTAAACACAGGTTTATTTTTTAATGCAAGGTCAGACGGTCCAGGTCATACACAAGGCTTGGTAATGAGGTACAGCAGGGAGCAGGCAGTCTCAAGTCCAGTAGGCAGTCCAGGTTCGGTACACAGGAGGTCTCGGTGACGGTACAGGCAAGGGCTAAGCAAACTCACGGTCAGTTGTTCAGTCAAGGTTCTTTCTCTGGCAACGGTACAGACAAGGTTCAGGCAGGATACGACGGTCAAGGCAATCAGGATCAAAATACTAGAGACTATACACGAAACGCTGGAAAGAAGTTCGGAACTTAACAATCTGGCGGCTTGAGTCTGTGAGACGTGGAGGTTATATACTGGTGAGTGATTACTAATTACGGACAGGTGTGGATAATGAGAACCGGTGAGTGAACAACTGACTGAAACCGGAAGTTAACAAAATAAAACAGGACATGGCGTGAAACGTGACACCTTCAATTTCTTTTCTTTATGCAGTTCAGCTCTGAGCTTTTTACACTTTTCTCAAGGAGGGTTTCTCAAAAAAAACATTTGTGTGGTTGAATCTGCGGAACAGTTGCCAAAACCTGAAGGTGCTTCCTCTGCAGAAGCTTCAACTGGCAGCAGAAGTCCTACAGAAGCTCCTTCACCTGCACAGGTGGTCATCACACTCTTACCTTGAATACACACTAAATATGTGGTTGTTTCTGAAATGTAATTTTTAAATATTTAAAGTAAATGAAGACTTAGAAGATAGACAGAAGCTTCACTTCCTGTGAGGCTGTTTTCCTAAGACTAAAGAAAGCATCACATGATCTGTGTAAATAGCAAATCAGACGTACTGGCCCGTTTGAGCCACTAGGCGTCAGTGTTGATAACAACCTGGAAAAGTCAACAGCGTCATTGAATGAGTAAAGGCCAAACTGGTCAAAATAATTTTTTATTATGATTCAAATATTGTACATATTTACCAAACAATACGACTGCATTTAACCCTAACCTTGTCAGCTGTTCTTTATTAAACCTCACTGGCATCTTTATTAGAAACACTACAGTTTACAGTAATTCTGCCACATGCAGGAATCATGATGAATGTCTTCAGAAAGGTTATTTTACAGTTTTTAATTTTGCACTAATGCTTCAGCATAAATGAATTAATTAAAAGTCCATCACCCACTGTGGCCTCAATAGTAAAGATACATAAGATCATTACCTGCCTAAATTAAGTTAATTAGAATTAAGAATGCCTTTATTTAAATAACCTGACATAATAATTTTATAATGTTTATTTATTTCACACACATATTACATATTTACTTACTGCTGAATTAATAGATCTTTATGGGACTTGACAGGTAATTCAACACCAAAGACATTTTCTAATTTCCAGGAGGCTCTATGTTATAGTAAATAAATAATATATTAAGTTATATTTACTATTTATTTATATTTGTCTGCAAATATATCCTGATTTCCGTAACATTTACCTGTCAAAAGCTGTTGGATCAATAACATTCACTGAAAACTGAGCAGGTTTGGATTTATTTTCTGTATAATTTGACACCAATTGGTTCAATAATTACATCAATGTTTAATTTTAAAGTGAATCAGCTTTGTTGGGAAATGCTGCATAACGATATTAATAAACTGGCTGCTATAAAAGCAGCAGCCTGACGACGATGAGGAGCAGGGACACCGCGTCGTCTCCTCCACAGCCTGTTGTCATTACACCATGTTTCCCAGCGTTCCCATCTCTGCTCCTGATCCCGTGTCGCTGAATTTAATCAACAACCAGTAACATGTTTGTCGCCTGTCGGTCGCCTTCAGAGGCAGCCAGAATTCATTTCTAGATTATCCTGCAGTCATATCTGGATGCGCCGCTTTTATCCCCGAAGCTTCAAAGCCAGCGCTTCGCTCACTTCAAACAGCCGTCACCGAGTGCCAATCAAAGCCGCTGCAGAAGACAACAAACACTACAGCAAATGTTAATCAGCATCAGCAGAGTAAATAAAATAAAGTGTAAACACATGCCGTAATCGGCACCAGATGGATGAATACGACAGCATGTCCCATCATTCAGTAGTTCACGCAGAGTCCAACTCCTCCACCTCCTCATTCATCCTCCATCCATCGCTGCCGAAGCCTCCAGTCACGGCTCCACTGCTTTTCTCTGCTTCATCAGGAGCTCCAGTTCCAGAACAGAAACCTTGTCACCTTCGCCTCCAGAGGAGCAGCATGAGAGCAGGAAGCAACGTGAAGGAGTTCAGGAACCAGAACAAGCGCATTCAGGATGAAGAACAGCTCGCGCTGATCTCTGTCTCGCTGCTTTATTCCATTTCTACTTGCTGAATTCGTCAGACAGGCAGTTTCCCGGAGCCGCTAGCAGCGTTTGGATGCGTCTGTGCCAAAGCAGCCAGTGGTTGAGAAATAGGCTGTTGGTGTTCTGTGCTCACATCACTGGGGTCTGTGGAATGACAAATCCACTGTCATTTCATCAACAATGATAATCAGACTGTGCGTTTTCAGTTATTGGGAGAAACGGTGGCTGATCAAACACACTCTCACACTTCAGCGGGGGAAACCACACGGAAGCAGTTTCTGTTGTGGTTTCCAATTAACACAGCTGTTGTTTGCTGCTTGTTGTTTTGATCAGCGTCGCTGTTTATGTGGCACCACAGAAAAAGTGAGAGAGGCCTCCTTCCTGTTTGAACCCGGCTCCGGTGTCGACTGGAGGCATGAGAAACGTCGAGGCCCAACTGTGGTCAGAGCTGCAGTGGAGCCGTGACTCATTCTCACTACGCCTGTACCTTCTACAGACAGAGCGCGGCTGCGGCGCGCTGTACTGTAGCAGATGCTCGATGCTTATCTCTCATTCATGGCGTCCAAGGAAATGTAGCGTAAGCTGGTTAACAGCCGTTTTCTCGGTATCTGCCTGGCAGAGATGTGCTGATAATCACCTGCCGCCTCGCTCTGAGGAAGCTGAGGCGATGCTGCAGCGTTGCCCAACACTCGAAGCTGCTGCTTATAATGAAGCTGAAGCTGCTGCTGCTGAAGCTGCTTATAATGAAGCTGCTGCTTATAATGAAGCTGCTGCTTATAATGAAGCTGCTGCTTATAATGAAGCTGCTGCTGAAGCTGAAGCTGCTTATAATGAAGCTGAAGCTGCTGCTGCTGAAGCTGCTGCTTATAATGAAGCTGAAGCTGCTGCTGCTGAAGCTGCTTATAATGAAGCTGCTGCTTATAATGAAGCTGCTGCTTATAATGAAGCTGCTGCTTATAATGAAGCTGCTGCTGAAGCTGAAGCTGCTGCTGCTGAAGCTGCTGCTGAAGCTGCTGTTGAAGCTGCTGCTGAAGCTGCTGCTTATAATGAAGCTGCTGCTGCTGAAGCTGAAGCTGTTTATAATGAAGCTGAAGCTGCTGCTGCTTCTCATAATGAAGCTGCAGCTGAAGCTGCTGAAGCTGAAGCTGCTTATAATGCAGCTGCTACTGCTGCTTATAATGCAGCTGCTGAAGCTTCTTATAATGAAGCTGCTGCTGCTGCTGAAGCTGCTGAAGCTAAAGCTGCTTATAATGCAGCTGCTGCTGAAGCTGCTGCTGAAGCTGCTTATAATGCAGCTGCTACTGCTGCTTATAATGAAGCTGCTGAAGCTTCTTATAATGAAGCTGCTGCTGCTGCTGCTGAAGCCGGCAGGTCCATTCACAGAAACCGGCTTAGCAAAAAATACCTGCATCACAACCAGTTCTTCGTTCTTTCAACCCGAAGCTCCCGTCAGAACAAAGACTCAACACGTGGCCTTCACTGGTGTGAGGCCTTTAAAGATGGCGGCTGCCAGGATTAAAGCGTTCATCAGCAGACGCACAATGCTTCGAATCAGACCAACTGGAGTTGTTTTTGCAGATGCTGATTAGGAAGAGCTTATATTCTGATTCACATCTGCCGTTGATAATCTCCAAATGAAAGCGCAGCGCTTGGCAGCGCGCTCAGCGCCGCGGCCCTGCCAAGACCTTCACCACAAACTATCAAACCGCCACGCTGCAGCCGCCATCCACGTGTGCACAGAATACAGCATCCCATAATCAACAAATTCTCCATATTCCCCCCCTCAGGTGCCTTCGCCAACATCAAAGGAGGCAACGCGTGGTGCGGTATCTGCCGCGTGAACCCGCCGCCTTTCAGCCCCGAGACAGCAGCGCGGAGCAGCCGAGCAAATGCGATTTCACGAGCGCCGCTCGTACCTGGCAGGTAGGGCTGTGGTTGGCTGCCTGTACCTGGGCTGCAGCCGATGGCAGCGCTTCACAGGCGTGAGATCAGATATGAAAATGAGCCACAGATCCAAGAGTTGGAAAAGTAGCGAGCAGTCAGTCGACCGGACTCTTTCTATCAAACACATCAGCTTCTACGGAAAAAACAGTTTCTGCAACTCTTTATATAAAGCTGCGCATTAAAAGCCCTTCAGCCGCCTGTTTCTTCAGTCATTCACAGCTGGAGATGAGCAGATGATGGATCTGACTTCAGCATCGGGCCGTTTCCTTTGGGTTCTGCTGTGATTTTCGCCCTCCGTCGCCCTGCGTCGCTCCATGATCTCGGAGGGTTTCTTTCACACGTTCACATCAGCAGCGCTGGAACGAAGCGCGCGCGGGTCGAGAGCTCTGCGCCGCTGGAACCACTGGCACCGAGCGCCCGCTGCAGAAGCCTGGCTCAGCTTTTTGATCCTGACTCCAGTTTCACATCAGGAAAATCACCAAAACCGTCTTTTATGTTGTGCGGCGCTGAGCCAGAGCCTGACAGGCACACGAATGCTTTTATTTCACCATCACGTTAACGCTTTTTCCTCTGGAAACCTCCAGATAAACTGCAAAGCGGATGTTTTAATAGTTGCCCATTTGTTTTACATTTGAGGCCTGAACTCAACCTGCTTTTACACAGCGAGGCTCAGTGATTCACCTCCTTCACTGGATCTGTGCTGAAAAACAAGCACTGACCTGACTCCATTATGTCAGAAAATTAAACATGCTTTACAAAACAGAATTCATTCAAATTCATCAAAATCAACTTTTATTTTTGCAGCTTTAAAGAAGCTTGGACTGAAGTTTTTAGTTTAGTTTGCTTGTTCCTGTGAATCTACACAAAAGGTGCTGTGGCCTTAAAACGTGATGTGTAAACTTTGTGTTACTTCTGCACTCTTGTGCAACTTTACATGCTGAAAATACACTTATAACCTCAAAATCAATTCCATTGACTGCGCGTCGCGCTGAGGAGGAGGCTACAGTTCGAGATATGGGAGCGGTTGAAGACATTTTCCATCAGGGCGTGTGATCAGCCCCGAGATCTTCCAGTGGTTGTGTAACTGTGTTTGTCCTGAACCAGCGCACGCCTCGGCGTCTCACAAAGCGTCTGCTGTAGATGCGACGAGCTCTTTTAACTGGTGGAGATGTGAAGAAATCAGACAGAAGTGTTGTCTGTCCGTAAACGCGCTGCTCGCTCAGATGCTAACGGTTACATCTAAATGCCAGGCCCCCCCCCACCCCCAGCCAACGTACACACAACCACACACACAGCAGCGCTCCTCGCCCCCACGTACACAAACACGCAAACTTTCCATACGACAGTAGAACACAAATTCTCCACTATTAATCGCTCAGCACAACATTAGCTGCAGCCAGAGTGAGTTCTGTGTGTGTAGATGAACCCTGTGATGGAACGTTAAAGACTCAAACTGTCACCACAGTCACACCTGGAAGATGCCCGGAGGAACCACAGACCTGACGGAGCATCGCAGAAGACGAGACCGAGGATCATTCAGTGTTGAAATAACGGAAGTAGAAAAGCAAACGTTTAACAAACAAAAAGTCAAAATGTAAAAGCTTGAATGAAAAGAATCTCAGAGCAAAAGACGTGAGAACGTTTTCAAAGTGGCTCAAGGTTTTCATTTTGTGTGGCTTTAGACTCTGTCCAAACGCTGGAGAACAAACGTATCAAACTAGCGTGAAGTCTGAGGCCCGTGGGACCCGCAGCAGAACCCTCTGACCCGGTCTGAGGCCAGCGGGACCCGCAGCAGAACCCTCTGACCCGGTCTGAGGCCAGCGGGACCCGCAGCAGAACCCTCGGACCCGGTCTGAGGCCCGTGGGACCCGCAGCAGAACCCTCTGACCCGGTCTGAGGCCAGCGGGACCCGCAGCAGAACCCTCTGACCCGGTCTGAGGCCAGCGGGACCCGCAGCAGAACCCTCGGACCCGGTCTGAGGCCTGTGGGACCCGCAGCAGGTCCCTCGGACCCGGTCTGAGGCCCGTGGGACCTGCAGCCGGTCCCTTTGACCCGGTCTGAGGCCAGCCGGACCCCCAGCAGGTCCCTCGGACCCGGTCTGAGGCCAGCGGGACCGGCAGCAGGTCACGTGTCGCGTCAGCAGCGACTCGGCCCGAGCCCGTGTGCGTTCAAATCCAAATCCAATTCTGTGATTTAGAAAGTCTGAGGCCAGTCTAAACTTTTCCATCATATTTATCTTCACGCACAAACATTCTAACTGATTCCAGAACCGGTCCCCCTGCAGGCGAGTGTTAGTTTTTATAAAAAGTCATTTCAAAAACACGATCAAAGCTTTGCAAATGCTTCAAAAGTAGCGAAGGCAAATGAAGTCAATGATAAAACAGGAGTTATGTAAGAGCAGATGTCCTCACGTCAAAACAAACAAAGCAAAACAAACGGGTTATTGATATGTTTTCGAATCAGGACGGTTTCATGTGTCACAGTGAATGTTGCTCTAATGACATGTGATGGCAGGCGGTCGCATCTCCATCCACTCAGGCCTCGTTAGCCGCGATGCTATCGTTCAGTGCGAACGACCAGATCTGCTTCTCCTTCGCTTGATTTCCGATGACGCAACCTCAAACCTCAGCCGCTCTTCCCAGACAAATACACTGAGTCAATCCCAAAACCCCAAATAAAGGTCTGACACAACAATGTTGTAACTCTCACAGCGATACATCACCGCGACACTCGAATTAGTGCCACATTAGCCCAGTCTCAGCCGTGGAGATGTTTGGGACCGTTTCCTGTGTGTTTATGACGACCCGGAGACGGAGCCACTGCGAGACATGTGTGGTGACACATTTGTCGCCATCCCCACGAGGGCCCTGTAATCGTCCCCGTCAGGAAAACCAGAACAAATTAGGTTGTGCAGCGCTTCCACTGTGCCATCACTACAAATCACCGCCGTGACCCCGAACGCGAACCAGGACGCTACAACAACGAGGCCTGGGAGAATAATGTTTGTTCCCAAGAGTGGTCCCGACCCGCCATGATATACTGTGAGAAGCAGGCAGTTCTCACACGCTTATTGTGCGCCGGAGCGAAAGTATGTCTCAACCATGGGTTAGAGGATGTCGGCTTTGGGTTTGGCCCTCGCCCTTTCTCATTACGCGCTGTTTTGGCCGTGAACAAGCGTCGGGCAACAATAGTTTAATGTAAGTGGGAAAAACAAAGGAAGTACAAAAAAGTCCACCCAAACAAACGTCTGACAGTAAGAGTCAAGTAATAGAAGGGTTGGGACCGGTTCTGAAGCCGTGCTAACAGGCCGGCGCTGTCTCCAGAAAACCCCACTGTGTTTCCACTTATGTTGTGGGACATAAATGCTCAGAGGCACTTTATTAATGAATGCAGGACTTATTAATGGCAGCACAGACTCCAGGAGGAGGTTCAGTGGCTGGTGGAAAACGCAGGTCACGGCTGATCCTCCTGCCTGGTTCAGGCTACTGTTAAAAGACACACAGGGAGAGAATAATGCAAGGAAATTTACTTCAAAAATGATAATCAAGTCTTTTTTGTGTAAAGTGTTTTGTTAAACTGAGCTTTAACAACCAGAGACAGAAAAACTGACTCTAAACGCTGATGGCAAAAAAAGTCAATTCAAATCAAATGTTAATTAGATTATTACTAATCTCCACAAAGCTGCTGGTTGGTTGAGAGCATCGCTAACGTCAGGAGCATTTTTGTGTCACAAATTTTTTTTCTTCCACATTTTAAAACAGTTCTTCAAAAGAGAAAGAAACGTGACAGAGAGGAAACTAGAATCAGGTCAGAAACAAAAGGAAGGTGAAAGAAACAGACAGCGAAGCACAACGTAGTCGTCAGAATAAACCAGCGGCCGACAGAGAGAGGCCTGAAGCGGCGCTGAGAGGCTCATTCCAGCTGCAGTCGGAGTAAAAACCACCAAAGCCTGAGGTTTGAGGACTAAAGAGTCCGTGGAGTCTCCCACCGTCCTTTCCTTTCAACAGCTGCCAAACCTTTATTTGTTTTGGATTCATGCAATTAACCCGCGCTCCCGCTGTCGCACACGAGCCGCCGGCACCGTGAACAGATTACGGCCCTGCTTCTCATCGGCTCCAATGGAACCAAACTGACTTCACGTCAGCGCTTTAGATTCTGCTTCAGCCCGACGTGTAAATGGGTTCACGCGTTCTGTTGTTAATCATCATTTCACAGCGTTGTTTGTCCCAGATTCTTAAAGTGACTTTTTCAGTTTTGTGACCGTGATGCACATTGAATCATAAAAGTGCAGCCAGAGCTTTTCATGAACCAACTCATCCTCTGCTTTTCCAGAGCAGTAACTCTTGTGGCGTCAATATTTTCTCATGTGACAGAGGTCCCAGTAAATTTGATGTGAGTATGTCATACATTAGTGTTCCAGCCGCGCTGAGATCTCCCATAAATCCTCAGGGTTTCTGTTTCATACGCTGCTTCTCCCTTCGTGGGCACAGGGAAAAAAGTCTGAATAGCATTGTGCCGATTCGCAGATCGAACCCAGATGGAGATAAATCATTTTTCAAAGTCTGCTACGATGAATAATGTGCTTCCTGATTTGGTTTAAGTCAGAATAATAAGTGGTTTCTCGTGAGGCTGGGATGGAAGTTAAAAAGCACGAATAAAGCCAGAAAAACGCTTTTGTGGAGTCATAATAGATTCGTCTTAAAATGCTGAAACGATGAAGAACAGCTCGTGTGTTTCCAGCGAGGCTCGTTCCGCCGCTCACACCTGCTGCTCACGTCGTTCCTGGCGTCGCCTCCAGAGGTCAGTGTAGCTCCCTGTGGCAGCAGCCCACGACCAGAGGCCTCACAGGCCTGATCCCAGACCAGCTGAGGACGTGTCACGAGAGCAGTGACGAAGGCCCTGATGAAGTACTGATGAAGTACTGATGGGAGTACTGATGGGAGTACTGATGGGAGTACTGATGAAGTACTGATGCTTGTTTGTCTTTTCCTGTGATGCAGAAACATCTGCTGAGCTCTGACTTTCTAGGAATTCTGTGTTTAAGGACATTTCATAAAGTAAAAATAATAAAGACACAAAAACACACAGCAGCTCATATTATTCTTATTATTCTTATTATTATTCTTATTATTCTTATTCTTATTCTTATTCTTATTCTTATTCTTATTCTTATTCTTATTCTTATTCTTATTCTTATTCTTATTATTATTAACGCGATTCATTAAAAGATGTGGGTTCGTTTTACACAGTGGAGTATTTCTGTTCTACTCATGTTCAGGACGTTTGTTCTGATCGCTTCTGGATCAGGTTTGGAATCGGTTCAGCGTAATGAAGGCAGCCGCTGCATCAAAGAAGGGACGACCTGCAAACAGGCGTCTGACGGAGCGGCGCTGAAGCCGTGAACCCCTCTCCAGCTCCGCGCTCATGATGTGGTCACAAACTCTAAAAGTGATTTATTCCACCTAATGGAAACTCGCTGCTGTGTTAATTGTGATTGATATTACTGCAGTCCTCGTTTCAGTCAACTCATAAATTTGGCCTCGATGAATCCCTAAAACATCTGCAGGCGCTCTGTGTGACGGCGAGGCAGCGCAGGCTCCTCTGTGTGAGGCTTCTCCTCCCGTTTCCACGGCTGCTGCCAGTTTGCTGCAGTGGGACGACGCTGCCAGGACGTATGAAGACTTCAAGCACGGGAGCAGCCTGGTGTCTAATCAGGACGGTTCTCTTTAAGTGACAACAAACCTGCAGCAGGAGAATGAAGACCCTCCGACATCTCTGCCCTAAATGTTTGTAACTTCTCTGTAAATGTTTCCTCCAGCTTTTACACTGATAGGATTCAGTGACTGGGCCCAAAGCGTCCGTTCAGAGGACACGTTCATTCAAATACAGACATTATGAAGCATTAAAGCTCCATGGAAAATGAAAGGGTAATGTTTTTATTAACATTCGATGCAGGAGATATGAATGAATTCACACTGTGAGAACTAAACATCTGTTTAGCTGCTTCACGGCATCTTCGTTCTCATTTTGTGAAAAGAGGTGAGTCTGTAAATGTTCCTGTCGCTGTATCACAGTCACAAACGTGTGCTGGTCCATGTGTTTGCTGCTTCCACGCAGATGTTTGTCTGCACGGACTGGATCCTGCAGCCTTGATCTCCGAGTGCGCACACTGGCATGGAAACACTCACACACACACACACACGGGCTCACACACCCACTCCCCAAACCTAAACAATGATCCATCATACCAGTCCACATCCTCCTCGGGGCCACATCAGTCCCTTTGCTGCGGAAAAACTGATCCCAGAATCGGCTGCTAACTGTCAACTGCAGGACTCTGAGCCGCCCACTCACCACTAGAAAGAGACCACTGTGGACGCACGCATTTAATGGGCCTACCATCAGAGTCACTGCAGGCTTAGTCTGAGAGCGCTCTGATCTCTCTCTGGATTTGTGACGCTGCTCTTTCTGGTTTGAAGCGGGGTGAAAACAATGGTGGATTTGTCGAGGCTGTAATTGTGACTTTAGTTGTAGTTTTGCTCCTTGTCATTGGAGGTGAAGTGTCTGGCGTTTCGCAGCTGTCATCAGGTCTGTGTGTGTGTGTGTGTGTGTGTGTGTGTGTGTGTGTGTGTGTGTGTGTGTGTTCTCGCCGTCCTGCTGTTTCCACTGAACGGACCAATTACAAGTGGCTGGTGCCAAAACGCTGAGAGACTTTTGATCCAAAGGAGGAAACTCATTAAATGCACAAAACAAATTAATGTTGTTATCTATATTTTGGGGCATGAATCCTGCTTGAGCGTTCGCTCTGTGTGTCTCAGTACAGACGTGGCCACCCACACTCTGCCCTGCTCCAGCATCCATATCAAAGTCCACATAACGAACCATCTGGGTGCTATGTATGGCCAAGTCATTAGCATCACCACAAGCTCCTCTTTGTGCCAGTTACAAAGTGGCTTTTTTCCTTTTATTTTATAAGTTTCCAGTCTCGTAGCCGCTGAACAGACCAACGTGTGAAGGTGGACGCAGTTCAGACAAATGTTAAGATTCGGTTCAGTGACCGTTTTAAACATGGTTTTCATGTGAGGTTATGAACAGCGAGCGAGCACGAAGCTTTATTTTAGAAAGATTATGAACATGTTACTTCTAAGTTTTATGAGGCAGAAAGAAGGAAATCAGCTTTTCTGAGGTGATGTAATGCAAAAATTAAAAATTCTTCTTCAAATCAGAAGAGAAGAGAAGAGAAGAGAAGAGAAGAGAAGAGAAGAGAAGAGAAGAGAAGAGAAGAGAAGAGAAGAGAAGAGAAGAGAAGAGAAGAGAAGAGAAGAGAAGAGAAGAGAAGAGAAGAGAAGCGGAACGGGTGGTTCTGTTTCCTGCAGTGGGTTCTGGGACGTGAAGCTCTGGGCAGAACCTTCATCAGCGCCTGAGTCGGGCCTCACTGGCTGCGGTGAACACACTAACCACTAACATCACGTTGGTTCAGCAGAGGAGAACAACAGTACGGCCACACTAACCAGACAGCTGCAGCTTCCTGCTTCACGACGTGCAGGAGGAGGGATCTGATCCCGTGATGTGCAGATGCTCAGCAGTGCCTCAGTGCACAGACAATGCACAGGCGGTGACAAACCCACTCATTGACCTCATCAGCAGAACTCAGCAGGTGCAGCAGAACCTTTCCTTCCATCGATGACGATGTAAACGCAAAACAGACGTGACTCCATCAGAGCTGAGTGGCTTCACATTCGTCACGTGACTTTGTTTGCTTGTTTCAGATCTTCAAAACATAACATTTAAATCGGTACTTTTTAGGAATCACTGTGTCGTCACATGAAGCAGCTGCATCAAACGACTGCTGCTGCGTCGTTACACTCTCCCAGGATTCTTCAAGTCACGTTATTCCCAAAATACGACGACAACAGAGGTGCTGAGCTGAAATGTGCAGTGGTTAAAGCAAACAAGCTTGTTTCCACTGAGCCAAGCTGCAGCTCTGTGGTTCATCAGTGTGTGAGTGTGTTTATTGTCGGCTGATTCAGATCTAATGTATCGGGCTTTAAATAGCAGGCGCGTTGCCTCAGCTCTGTAAGATTACGCTGCTAAAAGGCCGCATGTGCATGTTTGTGTGTGTGGGGGTGTGGATGTGTGTGAGGAGCGAGCAGTGAATGGCTTGGCTCCACATCAAAGGCCCCCGCGAGTCTCTGCATTAACGAGGCCCTTTGTTTCCTGCCTCCCAGATTACAGCACGTCTCTCCCTGTGTGTGTGTGTGTGTGTGTGTGTGTGTGTGTGTGTGTGTGTGTGTGTGTGTGTGTGTGTGTGTGTGTGTGTGTGTGTGTGAGTGTGAGTGTGTGTGTGTGTGTGTGTGTGTGTGGGGGGGGCACCAACCTGCAGACTGCAGGCCCTCCTCCTTCTCCTCCTCCTCCTCGTCTAATGGAAGCAAAACCAAACCAATCTGAGGACAACTTCATTATCAAACTTCACATATTCAATCATTTCCACCTCAGGCCTCTGTAGGATTTAGCTGTAAAACGCCTGCACTAAACTGCACTGAGTGGTGTGAAAATAAATAGGAGGGCAGCAGATTTCACAGCAGCGATCCTTCTTCTGTTTTCCCTTAATCATCAGATCATTACCTTCAGCTGGTCACACAGATGAAGAATGTGAGTTAAGTCACTTCTAAACTGCGTTGCAGAGTTTTTGGCTTCAGCGTCTGCAGACGTAGATGCTGTGTCGTCTTCGGTCTGTTTGTTTTTTTTTGTTTGTTTTTTTAAGAAAATAGCGCAAAGGTTGTGAAGAAAAAAAGAAAAAAAGAGACACAGTATTTGTTTTGAATTCTAATATAAAAAGCAACATTTGTATTATGTTAACTGGAAAATAAAATCACAAATATCAATTAATAACATTTAGGCCCTGTTTTCATGTATTTAATGCTTTTGCTGCTGTTTCCAGTTGGTGACAATCTTCACATGTTAAGTTCACGAACTGAAAGAGGCCACAGCGAAAATGGAGCTGTTCCAACCACAGCTCTTTCCTCTGAGCACAGGAAGACGAGACGCAGGCTGCATGCGGGCACTCGTGGGGTTGGATCCAAACAGAGAAGGTTCTAAATATAAACGGGGCGTCTCTGATAAGAAGCAGGTTAAAGGACGGAGCCTCTGAACTGGTGCCGGGGCGCAGACGTGTGGATCCTCTGCAGTTTAAAGCAGCAGCTGATTCCTGAGGGTTTGTGATGGCAAACGCTGAAGACGGCGGCCACACCCGGGTTCCCGGCCCCTCCCTTCCTGTTCCTGCAGCTACACACTGGTACATGTGTGTGTGGACTGTGACAGAAGGAGCTGGGTTTAGTGTAGAGTTCATCCTGCTTCTTGTTAGTCATGATTCACTCCAGGACACGATGCAGTTTTTAGTTATTGCAGCTTTAAAAGTTGCAACAAAGCAAGAAATGAACTGATCCTCAGTTGTTGTTATGCAATTATCTGTGTATTATTGGTTATGGTTTCATTTTTGATCTTACAGTGAGACATGTTTTTAGTTCTACAGTGTAAAATAAAATGTACATAAATCATTTTTGATCTCGAGTCACAAATAAAGTGTTTGCAAGTGAATGCGCTGACGCGCGGCTGAAGAGCAGCGCTGTTTTCAAAGCTCGGCTCCCTCCACTGTTTATGTTTGCTGATTTCACCCCAAAGCCCCAGATCTGTGCTATCGACTCATAAATGTTTGATAAGGAAGCTAACGAAGAGGTGAAGGGACTGCATCCCGCTAAATCAAAAGAGACAGACTCATTCAAATCAGCAAACACGCAGCAAAGCGTGAACGCGTCTCGTTATCGGGCGCTCACGCGGGGTTTGGGCTGGTTTTTGCTGAGCCGGTTTCTTTCCTCTGAAACATCTCCAGCCTGAGTGGTTTCACCTTAAAAGCTCAGGAGAGAGGGAGCGGGGTTGTTTGTCCGCCCAGCTCCTGGTCTCACGATGACTCCTGTGACCTTTCAGTAGAAGATAAGACTGTGTTACTGGCACCTCATTCCCACATCTATGCACCGCGAACTCAAAGTCTGTGAGGTAACGAAATGAGTCAAAGGTCATCGAGCCTCCTACAGACTTCAAACCTGCCCTCACGGAGAAACCTGGCATTTCAGACTCAGATCAGCAGAGCCGCACGGAACTAAAAGACAATTCAACTAAAGTCACTCATCATCGCGTCGCGCTGAAACCACGTTATGGCTGAATATTCGGCCGTGGAGGAGCTCAGTTCCCCGTTTCAGTGGAGAAACGTAAACAGTCAGAGGTGAGCGGCGGTTTGACGGCGCTGCCCTGAAGGACGTGGCTTCGATTGGAGCGCAGCTAGCAATTAAAAGCACACAAGTGGTTCCAGTTAAGAGCTGTTCGCTTGGATGTGGCTTCACCCCAATGAAAGGACATGATTTAATTACTCTGCAGCTTTTAATGCGCCTGATGTTCCTTTACAAAGCGGAGCATATAATCTTTTTTGTCTGCGCGCGGAGCGGCAGTCTGCTTCACTTTTCTCACTTTACATTGTGAAATATTGAATCTGCAGAAAGTGGTTCTGCTCGGCACCAGCGGTTCACAGCTTGGGGACGTACTTTTACACGTTAGTAAAAGTTCAACGTGCTGTAGCTTTAATTTGAGCCTTTTTAACCAACCAGGGACGCTACGATCTTTCCATGATGACAGGTTTCTGAAGCGCACAACAGGCAGAAGCACATTGATTCTTATGATGCAACAACTTCCACTCACTGTTTGCTTCATTTTTGCATAGTGCAGGAAAATAAACATGACAAGAATGAAAGGATGTCAAATTAGTCTATGTTTCCGTAAGCTCTAACCAACTGAGGTATCATTTGATCAAACCTTGACCAGAAGGACCACAGGTTCTTTGTCTTGTTCAGATATAGACCTTGTCTCTGCGTGTGCATGTGAACAGCTCACCTCCTTGAGCGGCTGCAACAATGTGTCGTTCTGTTTTCTGTGTGGGCTGCTTATCTCCTCTATCTGCTTGTGTTCCTTATTTGGCCTTTCCTGTCAGCACTTGATATCTGATGTCACATCAGCCATCGGAGCTCATGATGCACAGCTTCTGAGTGAGTCACAGAAGGTCTGGGCTAATAAGACAGGCTGCTACGAGGATGATCAACAACCAGAGCGAGTGAGGAATGTTTGTGTGTGAGCGACAGGATGACGGGCGGATACAAAGACTCGCGTTTGTAGGTCACAGCGCCTCAAAGCATTTTGAGACAGAACGCGCGTGTTCCTTTCTAGGTTCGAGCCTTGTGAGTCGGGGTGTCTGAGCGCAGCCTCAGGTGAACCTGCGAACACGTGATGAACCAGCACCGATGCTCACAGGAAAGTGAGCAGAGGTCAGAGTGGGAGCTCGTGGCCTGAACACACGAGGCGCCGCCTCTCAGGGAAAACAGCTGTCTATATTTAATCAAGACGAATAAACAAGGAGTTTAAACAAGTCATTTATAATTTAGATTTGCATACATTAAAACCGCTCATTTTAATCTTTTTATTAATATGCATTGACGATATTGTATAAATATGCAGTTTTATGCAAATACCAGGCTCATTTTCTGTTTGTATTTAATTCTGTTTCCCAGCTGTGGATCTTCATTTTCATTCAAGGCAACTGACTCAGATTAAGTCAAATATTAAGTCACAGCATGGGAGTGTATAAATATTTCTCAATTAAAAAGTCTGAGGAGCAGCTTTGCTACTGTATCGCCATTAAAAATGCATGGACAAATGGAAGAAGGCAAGTTACGAGTTGATAAGACATCAGAACTTCAAGTCTACATCTTTGAACTGTGTTTTTTTCGTGCTTCCCTCCTCCAATCAAGTAGTTGCAACAGCCAGCAATTTCTTGTTGTTTTGGAGAGTGTTACAAAATCTGGGGGATGTAAGAAGCAGCCAGAGACACGCCGAGCCTCCGTTATTGATGAGCACGCCGAGCCTTCTGATGTTTTTCACAGAATGGCCTACATTTCTTTGGCGTTTCTTGCCCGAGCTGCGACTTTTCTGTCAATGCAAATGAGGCGTTTTGTTCCAAAATGTGAAAACCACCAACTGAACAACAACAGGACTGCTCACACTGCATAATTACAAAGTTATGGGCTCAGCCCATGCTGATAAAGTACAGCTAAGACTCTGCGGCTGCCATGAGGCACTGAAACTACAGTATGTTTGGTCATGAGCCATGGTTAACCTTTATCATGAAGGATCATGACTTGTTTTTCTAAACCAATCACCGTAAAGAGGAGGTGGGACCTAGAGGACAACAGGAAGCTGATTGGACCTCATGCTCTTCAGGAAAACAACATGGACCGAAAATGAAAGTAGTTTTTTGTGTTGGATTTTATGCTGTAAATTGAGTAAAATGTTTTCATGTTGTCAAGAGATGAAAGCAAAATTTTGATTTTATATATACATATGATAAAGGTTTAGGGTTACAAGCAGTAGTCTATATGGATAAGGCTATAAAAAACCCATTGTATTTGTAAATTACTAAATTTATTTTGTTTTCTATAAAATGTTTGATTACTTTAAAACAGAATATTTAATAGTTAATTGCAAAGGGAGATTATATGAATAGGAATACAGTATAAATGTTACCAATCTGATATTAATAAATAATAATAAAATAATTAGCAAAATAAACCCTGAGTGATTTTATTTTGATCGACGAATCAGCTGAGTAAATATTGCTTCGTAAGTAATATAAATGTATCTGGTCAGGCGACGTTTCATAGACAAGAAAAGAAATCTGAAATCTGCTTTTATAGTTAAAAAACACAGCCCAGTGCCACAGACCACAACATTTATCACATGAGTGATGCTTCTGATAGAAATCTACAAGTGAATCCCCTCAAGTGTTTCTTGAACAATCCAACAAATCTTCATTAAATCTGCAGCAACAACAACCAAACTAAGTTTGTGGGGTCAATGCCTGTGAACCTAAAGCAAATCAGTTGGAAAAACTCTGGAAGGAGCAAACGATGAATCCACATGTAAAAATGAATTTCCTAATGAGGATCAGAGTCGTTTCATGATGATTTGATTTGATGAGAGAAAAGTGCAGACTTTGCTTTGGGATTATGGCCGAGCTCCACACTGACTATGAAGTGATTAACATTTCAAAACTGTAAACACAAAATAAAATTAACTGAAGGAAAATAAATCTGACTGCAGCTGCTCTGACAAATAATCATTTATCAGCTGATTTTCATAAACACAATAGCAACACAGTATTAAAAAATACTTCACTACAAGTACTATCACAAATATTACTTATTTAAAAGTATCATGATTATGATGTTCTGTAATACATTTACCCAGACATTTTTTAAAATGTTTTTTTCTTTTTTCATTCTTTACTCAACTAAACTTATTCTGGTTTAGTTACTTTTACTGAAATAAATATGTTCAATTAAAATTTAATTAACTACTAGATGACTACATGTCAGTGCATAAATGGTTGAATTCTGCTTCATCTTCAACAGTTGGGCAACAAATTAACCGAGCAATTTCATATGCCGTCTGCCTTCATTTTCTCCTTTTAGAGTTAATACATTATTATGGACTTAACTATAAGTTTGTTGTTGTTATGCTGGAGAACTTAACCTCTGTGGTTTAAGTACTTCATTTCAAGCAGTACTTGTACTTTTAGTGGAGTATTTTTTAAACCCCCTTGGTGAGTTTTAATAATATTAATCATCATGTTTTACAATTAAGATATTGTTTAATTCAAAGCACAACTCTAAGAAAACATGACAAGTATCTTCATTAATCACTTTTTATCATTGCCTGGAAATGATGAGGAGGAAAAAGTGAATCGCGAGGAGCTCACACGTTTCATTTGTTCTGAAACCGAAATAAATTGTAATGACCTCAATTTTTAAGAAAGGTTTCGGGGTGGTACTGATTCTGTAGCCACGGTATCTACACAACGGCAGAGGATATTTGCTCTGCACTTTAGACTCGGTGGCGCTTGCAGAGAGTGGGCCGTGAACGTCGTGAACACGCCCCTGGAAGTCATGAGCGGCGCCCGCGCAGCCGAGCTGGGAGGCGGTGTCTCTTTAAGAGGCTCAGCCCTTTTCCGAAACAATCGGACAACCCCCCAACAAGTCATCGGACCTGTCAATCATCCGGTCGGCGCTTTGATGTCGGGACTCCTCGCCTTGTCTTGGGCTCAAATGAGCTGTTTGCTGCTGTAGGGAAACAGACGTCCTGCACCGAGCCGCCAGTCGGGGGACACGCGTTCAACTTTTTCCTGCATGTCGAGGGGCTTTCTGCACTTTGGAGGAGCCCCAGACTGAGGACGTTTACCGGCAAACTTCTTTCTACTTGCTGTCCGCCGTGTCATTTTAGTTTTTGCCTGTTTACCAGCGCAGGGGAAGTAGTCATGCCTCAGCTGAGCAGCGGCGGCGGGGACGACCTGGGAGCGAACGACGAGATGATCGCGTTCAAAGACGAGGGGGAGCAAGAGGAGAAAATCCCGGAGAACGCGTTCACGGAGCGGGACCTCGCCGACCTCAAGTCCTCTCTGGTCAACGAGTCGGAAATAAATCAGAGTCCCAGCGCAGCGGTGAGTGAGTGTGTGTGTGTGTGTGTGTGTGTGTGTGTGTGTGTGTGTGTGTGTGTGTGTGTGTGTGTGTGCGCGCGTGTCGTCTGAATGGAGGCCGTCGGAGGGTCCGGGGCGACCCGGTCCACGTGAAGCGGACTTTGTGTGTGCCGAGTGTCTGATTGTGGTGTTGTTGCCGGTCCTCGCAGGCGGTCAGACGGGGACAGCAGGGCGAGCAGCGCGGCTACGCCGAGAAGCACCGGGAGCATCTGGACGGAGGTAAGACTCCAACCCGCGTCCACGCGCTCGCTCTCATCCGGCTCGGAAACACGCCGCCGCGTCTGACTCGGAACTCTGTTGGTGACGGGACACGTGTTGCTCCAACTTCAAAGAGCCGCTCTCTCAGGTGTCCGTCAGCGCCGCGGCTCATCTCACATCCTCCGCTGCAATGAACGCGTAACAAGCTGGAAGTTCGCAAACAAACAGTTCGGCGCACACGCGAGTGCAAAGAGTTGGCGCAGTTTGCGTCAAAACCCTTCATTTTAGCATCACCTGGCGCTTTTTTAAGCTTTGCGCTCGACCAGGGTCCTGTTTTTTATAGTTGCCACCCAAGAGAGCAGAAAAGTTTCCCCACGACGGAGGAAGCCGTGCACGGCTCTGTTAATTACAGGCTGCACTCATTTAAATCCTTTCTAAAAGGGAAGAATGTGCAAAAATATTCTCCAAATGTGTATGTGTGGTTACAGAAGTACCTATTATGGGGGGGGGTCTATAAGTAAACGTGAAACCGAGAGGGAAATGTTCTCTAAAACGATGCAGATGCGTAATTGCATTATTTCACATTCTGTCACGTTTGTTCCGGCCTCGTTTAAAGTTCGGAAATGTCAGCAGCGACTAATGATTGGAGCGGAACAGTGACAAAGTTGGTATAATGTGGGTATAGACGGACCCACCTCCTCCAACCGGGGCCCCTGATGCTTAATATGGGTGGTGGTGGGAGATAAATTAACACACAGGCTGCAGGAGTTCACGCCTCTCAGGTTCGGCGGCGGTTGTCGCGCTTTTGTTTCAAGTGCTGCGGCCTCACGCGAGGATATAACATGTAGTAACTAGAACACTTGTAAATAGCGGCTGTAATTTGCATCCCTGTTCACTTCACATGTCAGCGTTTTACGCTTCAGTCTGAATCTTTGTGCAGCTCTGAGGGAGTGAGTAGCAGCTTTTATTTAAGCCTTTACGCATAATTATTCCCTATATGATTTAAATTGGAATATTGATTTTTTCATAATTCCAGTTTTTTTTCTGCTCTCACGCCTGACTTGTCTTTGTTCGCTGTCCCCCCAGTGTCGAAGCAGCAGGATGGAGGCATGTACAAGGCGGCGGGCTACCCCACGTACCCGTTCCTGATGCTGCCCGACGCCTACCTGCCCAACAGCTCCGTGTCGCCATCGGTGAGTCCCCCGTCCGGTCCGGTCTTTTACTGCTTTGAATCCTGGTGGTTCAGAGTCCAGACGTTGTGTAGTTCTGTGGTGCTGGAGTGGCGGTGATGCCTGCGTTTTATAAAGAGAGGAGAATCTGAGGAGAGGCAGTGTTTAAGGTTAATGGTCACTGACTTGTGTATAAATATATAATTTTTCCAATTGTTGACGGAGGGAAGCACATCCTCGGTGGTGACGGACGCGGAGGTCGGCAGGATTTTTCTGCTTGTTTCAGACGAGCTGAAACATCGTCTGGGTATTCTATCTTTCTTGTGTGTAATAGTTTTGCAAATCGGTAAACTTCCCCTCACATCAGCCTAAAATCTGCCGCGTTTTCCCCGTTCTGTGCGATTTGCATAACGTGGCCGTGCAACACTTTACTGCATTTTTATCACTTTATACAGATTTATCAGGCCTAAATCTGATTCTAGTATTAAAATCATAGCAAAATTTAGCATTACATTAAAAAGACTAATGTCAGTGAGCAGCCTGCAAACAGGTACGGATTGTTTTCATTTGGTATTTTTTAAGGCTGATAATTATTTTTTAATGCTTCTTATCTGTTGGGTTCAGGCATAATGTTGAGATCTGTAAACGATGAACCCTGACACTCCCTCAAATCATAAAATACTAAGAGTTTAATTCTCTGTGTAGATGAATGTGAAGTTTAAAGCCTCGCAGCACATCAGGCACAAACTTTACATGTGTTCCTGTTTGGCTCAGAGCTTCCCCCCAATGAAATAAATCAGAATGTAAAACCGAGCAGGATGAAATCAAAGCGCCGCAGCCTCGCGAGGGAAGGCATAAAAAGGGCTTGTTTTTGTTTACGACTCTGCTGAAGTTGGAGTACGGTTGTTGTCGTCATCGCCAGGCTTTTCACACGACGTGTGTGTGTGTGTGTGTGTGTGTGTGTGTGTGTGTGTGTGTGTGTGTGTGTTGCCAGTGGATGACAAGAGGTTTGTTGCCGCTTTAATAGTTTTTAAATGGCTCAAACATCAGAGACTGGAGGAAGAGCTGCGAGTGCAGTATCACTCATCCAGGCAGACGGCCCTGACAAATGAATCTGGAAATCCCTTCCATATCCACGGAAGGGCTAATTGTGCCAAACGTGAGCGCTGGTGCCTAATTCATTTTCCTGCGCTGTGTAATCCTGTTGCCCGTGAACCTCCTGCTGCAGCGATCGCAGCGACGCCTGCTCGTGGGATCGCGTGTGCTGTGATCCAGTATCTGTGTCCTGAAATCGACTTTAGGACCAGAAAATGTGATTTTTTTTCCTAACGGCAACTTGAAGTTTGAGGGTTTTCACCGTGAGATGCTGCTCAGCGAGGAATAAAAAACAGATTTTCACAATACAAGACTCAAATAGAGCCTGAACTCCGCTTTTAAATCAGACCTTTAGCCTTAAACAACAGAACCTTTCATTTCAGTGTCATGTTTTGTGCGAATCCTTCGTTATAACATTTAATTACAGCGAGGGCGCCTCTTTGTGCCTTCGCTTAATAAACGCCTCCTGTACCTTGTTCGTCCTCCCTCTCATTGGACTTTGAGCGGCTCGATGGAACCGTCGTTAGAAATCAGCAGCTTGAAAAACAGTTGTTAAGCTGCTTAGATACAGGTTAACAACTGCTTCTGCTCCCTCGTTCTGAACACAGCGAAGCGCCCATCTCTTCCAGCTTCACACTGGAATGTGACTGGGACTCATCCCAGTCAGCCACCAGTGCCCAGACGCCGGATCAGGCGTCCTGGTTGCGTAACATCCGGCTTCGTGTCAGACCAACGCGCTGCGATGCCGTTTTCCTCCCTCCTCTCGCTCGCCCGCCCTCCCTCGCTCCCTCGGACCCCTGGGGCGCCTGCTCTGGGCTTGTTTTTGCCGAGGGCGGGCCGGGTGGGATCGGGGGCTGAGGTGGCGAGGTGAGGGGCACTTTCTTCCCCCACCCGCGTGTCTCAGACTCCACACAGTGCTCACTTGTTGCTGCCTCCCTTGTAATTAGCCGCCGCATCGGCCGCTCTACCTGCCACTTGAACGCGCTGAGAGCAGTGCTTTAGGAAGGGCCGATGGGGGCAAACGACGGGTCTGAGACAAAACGCCGGGACCTTGTTACATCTGCGTCATGACATCTACCACCAGTAATACTTTGAGGAACCAGTTTACGAAACGTCAGATGTTAGTGAGAACCTGAGGAGACTCAGCGCAGCCGTGATGTAAGAGGAGCCACACAGTCGTCATTAGTCTGAGGAGCCTTATTGTTTCTGAAGGCCAAGGCTGAATAGATGCATAGGCACTGAATCAATGAATGAGTCTGAGTTCATTTTTACAGCCTCTCATTCATTGTGTTGTTCTGTGGCTCAGTGGTGACGGGAACCTTGCGCAAATAAGTGGGAGACTTTCTCAAAAGCTCTGAGTTTGCCGTAAAGCCTGAAGTCATTGTGAGAGCATCAGCGCTGACTGAAAACCAGCTATTAGCTGTACGCCTCGTTTCCGTGCCCACCCCCTGCTGTGACCCGACCCGTGTGGGTTCGCTGCCCGAGGCCCGAGGCCCGAGGCCCGGCGCCGCGCTGCAGGTCCCAGAGCGGAGGCAGAAGTCGACCCGGAGCTGCTGAGATGAACCCGTTCTGCTCCGTGTCGGTTTAAACCAGATTAAAGGAGAAGAACGGATCAATCTGCCTCTATTCTTCTGGCATTAATGTCGGGATCTCCTAATCTGTGTTGAGGAGTGGTCGGTACAAAGCCTCTGCGGCAGCGTGTTTGCTCCTTATCCTGCTCAGCGATAATTCTCCTGCTCCAGCGTTTCATGGGACGTTTCACTGCTTCATCAATGGAGATATCAGCTGTGGTTCTGTGTGTGTGTGTGTGTGTGTGTGTGTGTGTGTGTGTGTGTGTGCTGTACAAGGAGTCGTTGCTGTAGCGGAGGAGACGCCGTTAATAACAGGCCTTTTCTCTCCTCGACGTTTCTCTTATTGTCTTTTCATTCTTTCCAGGTTTTTGCAGGGTTTGTGTCGTATGTTCTCATTCAGCTCCCCTTTAATTCACCATTAAATCTGACTGTAGCAGCAGCTGCTTGTGTTTAACCTGGATGCAGCTCCGTCCCTGAGCCCATGAGCAAACATGTGTAGAAGCTCTGACTGCCTGCAGCTCTTCACGCCTTCATGTCCCACTAATCCATAAGTCAACGCCGCGTCTGCTGACGGAGGTGTTAGAAACGATGACCTGACACAGAACACAGTGGAAGCGGAGGTGAAGCTGCCGGTGGGCGTCGTGCCGACACACGAGCGGAGGCTGTTCCTGAAGTGGCCAGTGATGCGATGCGCAGTGATCGCGGTTAGTGGCTATAATAAGAAGGTCTAGTGTTTATTTACCTCGAAAGCACCGCGATGCGTTCACAGCTTCCACCTGCTTAATTAGAGACGATTCGGGGCTTGAAACACGACAAAGTAACAGCTCAGCTTCGTGGCTCAGATCTTTGTTTTCAATCGATGGAGGAGCAATCAGGCGACTCATATTGGCGCGTGTTCGCCGTCAGAGGCTGTGAAACTCCCTGTGATGTGGAAGCTGTGGTCACAAAGACGTCAACAAGCTCGGAGGACGACGTGCGGCGCCTTCCCGCTCGCCGGGACGCGCCGCGGCGCCGCTGTAACGGCTCCGGCTTCGGGCTGGAGCTCCAGTAAAAGCAGCTCAGTGCTTTTTGACACAGGCTAAACTTCATCACTGGAATTTACAAGTCAGTGTTTATCAGCGCGGCGCATGAAGAGCAGTCTCATTGTCTGATTTGGGGGAATTTCCTGCTCGCACGCCATCTCATTTCACAGACCAAAATTGAAAATTGACAGGAAGACTGTGACGAGACGCTTTACATGTTTGGGAAAGGTAGAGGAGAGGCGAAGAAGACGCCTCGAAATGTCCCTCTGACGTTCTCTGAACACACGCAGCGGTAGAATTTCCAAATCATGTGAGCGGAGCCTTGTTTAACGCATTTTTACCTCTATGCACGTTTGTTTTTCTTTTGTTTTTAATGAAGGGGAATTTTAAGTTTCGATCTCTTCAGACGTACTTTTTTTCTGCTTCCACCTTTTTGTTGCTGCGTTTCTTCCTCGTCCACTTTTTTCCTTCTAACTAATATAAAGTCGACCCACTGAGGTCTGTGCGTGTGTTTGTGTGTGTGTCTGTGTGTGTATGTGTGTGAGCGTGCGTGAGTGTGTGGTTGTGTGTATACGTGTGTGTGTGTGCGTGCGCGTGTGCACGTGTGTGCGCGCATGAGTGTGTGTATGAGTATGTGTGTGTGTGCATCTGGAGCATGTTGCCACTTCCTTGTCTCTCTTTGTGTTGCGGTGTTAACAGGGGGTTGTTCCTCCGGCCCCCAGTCTCCTAATAAACAATGGCAGCATCGCGGGCCGAGGCTCTTAATCCTCCCTCACGCAGACCCAGCGGCTGGGATGAGCAGCGCCGGGGCCTCGCGGCCTCTGACTGGCTACGATAAGGACCCAGTGCTGCCATTGAGGAGGGAGAGAAGGAAAGCAGCTTTGGGGTGGAAGGGAAAACTTGAATCATCAGATGCCTTCATACATTTGTTAAAGTAACAGCCCTGAGATTTTAGAGCTAAGCCATCGTTGTAAATGTTAATGAACAACTATAGTTGTAGATTTGCTGCATTGTCACAACTTCCTCTCAATCAGGTTTTATGCTCGTGTCCTTATTTTGCAGTTTTTTTAACGGTTCGGTGGTTTCCTGACCTGCTGAGCTCCAGAGTGGGACGCATCCCACGCTTGATTCATATGGAAATCGCTTTGTTAACGCAAACATTTGTTTGGCATCAGCTGTAAAAAGTCACAGTTTGGCCTCGTGGCCCCGAAGACGTTTAGTTTAGTGTCGCTCACAATTAAGAAGCTGCAGCCGCCGCTTTTATGAAAGCGTCGCCTGAGATTGTTTAAATGTTTGCGCCTGCGTCCAGAAGCATCGCTGATACACTGTGTGTGTGT
Source organism: Betta splendens (assembly GCF_900634795.4). NCBI lineage: Eukaryota > Metazoa > Chordata > Actinopteri > Anabantiformes > Osphronemidae > Betta > Betta splendens. Next base: position 1,883,276 of record NC_040894.2, on the reverse strand, counting down.
GTGTGTGTGTGTGTGTGTGTGTGTGTGTGTGTGTGTGTGTGCGTGTGTGTGTGCGTGTGTGCGTGCGTGCGTGCGTGCGTGCGTGCGTGTGGGTGTGTGTGTGTGTGTGTGTGTGTGTGTGTGTGTGTGTGTGTGTGTGCGTGTGTGCGTGTGTGTGTGCGTGTGTGCGTGTGTGTGTGTGCGTGTGTGTGTGCGTGTGTGCGTGTGTGTGTGTGCGTGCGTGCGTGCGTGTGTGTGGACTGATATTCAGGTAGACTCGTGCCTCCGTTGCTTCGTGAAGGGACAGGAAATATGAGTAAAAGTTTAAAATAGATGCAGGTGATAAACATAGAGTTGAAAGAGCGTGAGGTAAAGCGCATCACAGAGGGGGTGGGGAGATTAAAATACAAATGACCGTAGGAGCGTCCTCGCGCCTGCCGGCTTTGAAGTTGCGGCTTTTCTACCTCAAGAGAAACTGCTCGGATGATTTCAGGAGGCGGAAATGTTTAAAAGAATATCTGAGGAGGGAGAAGCCTTCGGATGGCCCCGAGGTGTTTATACCTGTAATTATTCATCCACTTATTCCTTTCCGGCACAGATGGAAGGGGGACGAGGGGAAATGGCAGCAGTAAAAGACAGGTGTTGGCGGAGGAAGTGTGGCTTTGTTTTATTGACAGCATTAAGTGGGTTTTATCCTCTAATACGTTCAGACAAATTCCGATTGTTTGTTTGTGTTGATTGTTGTGACTGTGGACTCGAAGCCTCCGTCACATTGAAGCCTCTGTGCAGTCGGTGTGTGTGTGTGTGTGTGTGTGTGTGTGTGTGTGTGTGTGTGTGTGTGTGTGTGTGTGTGTGTGTGTGTGTGTGTGTGTGTGTGTGTGTGTGTGTGTGGGGAAGAACGTGAAGTTCAAGGCAGTCGGCTGCGGAGTGCTCGCGTTTCTCTAAATTAAGACCACATTTCCCATAATTCCTCCCACGCTTCCTGTCACCAAGAGGATGCTAGAGGTCAAACATGTTGGAGGTTTTTTTTCCTCTCACTTTTTGACGCCATCAGCCACTGAAACAAACGGCGACGGCTTCAGCTTCCGTCCTGTTCACCACAGCAGCTTGTTGTGGATTGTGTTGATCAAAATGCATTTTACGCAGTAACTTGCATTATTTGTCTTCACGCACATTAAGTTTTTTGACTTCCCTTTTATTGATTCTCAGACCTCAGGTGAAAGGGGGATGATGTGGCCGAATTGATCGTCTTTGGTCACTTTCACTTATATTCTAAGACGGGACAGAGACCACATTCAGCTGAGACCTTGTTCATGGAATAATAAAGGAGGAAGTGAGAAACAGAGAGAGAAGACAAAAGGGCAGACGCTTTGAGAAGAAGCTCTTTGTTTGGGCTGTGTGTGTGTGTGTGTGTGTGTGTGTGTGTGTGTTGCGGGATCTTGCACCCAGGTGAGTCATTTGCCTGTGGAGTGAAACCAGTGAGTTGCTGTTTACACAGCGCGCTGTCCAGCCCTCCCAGATGTGTCCCCGGCTCGTGGTTAATCAGTGATCAGAGTCTGAGCCACAGCTGCTCATTCATGCTCCGTCTTTAGTC
>NC_040894.2:1811703-1879203 GCF_900634795.4 Betta splendens | reverse complement strand
GCACATGCACAGAAGTGATGGCGCCGGTCTGGACAGGTGAGCTCACCTGGACCACTGAGAACCTCAACGTGTTCATGGTAATGAAGGCAATATGGATGCATGGAAACGCGTCATCGCTGCTGGAGGTTGTTTCAGAGAACGAGCTTCAGGTGAAGTCTGTTAATGAACCTTTAAAATGGCCGCGGGTCACTGGGTCACTGCCATTACTGCAGTGGTTAAACTGGTTTTGGTTAAACTGCAGTGGTTAAACTGGTTTTGGTTAAACTGGTTTTGGTTAATCTGAATAATTAAGTGCTTCTACATTTTCCGTTCGTCAGCGTCACTCAATAATCACGTTAATGGCGTTTTAATGGCGTGGGTGGAGGCCAGTGCAGGAGAAGGACTGATCCCAGGTGGACACGTATGTTTTGGCAGCGTGTGCATGTGTTAATGTCGTTTTTAAGCCTGAAAAGAGAGGGAGGAATTCCCTCATCAACAGGTTTCCTCAAAAGGAGCTCGGCCATGCGTCAAATTGGTTTCCTACCTTTGTTCCTCCCTGCTCTGTGGCGTAGGGAGTGACACCCGTGCCCACACTCGGTGGTCATGGGAACCTTTTCTGTGGGTCCACAGAGAGAAGGCCCCGGGCCCTTCACAAGCAGCGGCTCACGCACAAACAGCACCAGACACGCGATGCCTGCGTAGTTGTGCCGTCGCCTCCGTCCTGCGATGGGCGCGAGAACCAGAGGTGACCTTGAGGAAACGGGGGGGGGTGAAAAAAGATGCTCTAATGACTAATCCAGACACTGTCACTGACGGCCAGCACGTAACATGTTGGCGTTCAGGAAGGCATGAAGCTCATGAAGCACTGTAACCAGTGTTGTTGAGTCGTGTGTGGGTGTGTGAGAAGCTGCTGTGGTGAATCGGCTTGTGTGAGCAGTTTTCAGGGCCGGAGAAAAACTAGAGCAGCTGTGCGCTGCACTTTGGTTAGAGCGTGTGGGCGTGTGTGGAAGCGTAGGTGTTGCACATAGTACAGGACATGTATGTGGGAAACACTGTATGCACACCATGACAGATGAAAGGGACGGGGGGCGGGAAGCCAAGAACTGAAGACACGCAGCATCTGATTTATCAGACGCCTCAGATTGGGTGGGAAAATGATGGGGAAACGGGAGAAAGTGGGGAGAGAGAGAGAGAGAGAGGGCGAGAGAGAGAGAGAAAGCAAGAGAGAGAGCGACGGTGAAGGAAGAGAAGAGAAGATAAGTGCAGCAGCGGAAGGGAGTTTGCAGTAAACAAAGAGACGCCGGTAACTGCGCTGTGCACCTGGTGAAACAAAACCACAGCCCCAGTTGAAACACACTCTGACACCTTAAGAACACCTTTAACCGTTTCACCGCTGCACTCAAGGAAAAGCCTCCGATCCAGGCTCGCGTTTCTGGAGCCCAACTCGCGTCTCGCTTTCAGCAGCAGGAAGTGGAAGGTTGTGCAGAGCCGGAGCGCGAGGGAGCGAACGCTTCACGCGTTGAGCCGCACACGTGATGTGTGGATGTGTGGATGATCATCAGCAGCCGCCAGAGCCGAGCCGTTCCTTTATGACGTGAAGATGCGTGTGAAACGTGACGACGCTCGGCTTTAAACACCGATGCTGATCCTCGTCCGCTCCTCATTCAGCGCCGCTGATGTGACGTGTGATAATAGTCGACCCAGGTCACAGCGTTGGAAGCTTCTGATGCAGCGACACGGTTTGTTTTCAATAGAGCTTCACGTTCAAGCAGCGGAAACAACTGTTGACTGTGGTGAAGAACTGATTTAAGTGGATTTGAGAAGAAGAAACGTGTCATTATGAGCAGCTAGTTTTTAGTTTCTTCAGCTGTAGTTGTTACTTCGTTAGAGTCAAAACCTCAATTAGTTCAAAATTTACATCCAAAAAGCAGAGAAACGCACATTTAGCTCATAACTGTTTAACGCATGATATTGATGAAGAAGCGAACAGTAAATCGAGGCACGGACGAGGGGTTTGTTTTCATTGGTTCCTGTGAGACAGACAGGCTCAGTGATGATGCTTTTACGGCCGCGTGGCTGCGCCTCCTCGCCCGCCTGCAGCAGATTTACAGCGGGCTGAGCCGGGCCGTCCGGACCCAGAGGACCCGGCGGGTCGGTTCCCCGCGGCTCTGCCCGTCCTCCGCGCCTTTAAACGCGCGCCCAGAGACGCGGCCGTAAGTCTGACGCTGTCACAAACAGGCCCCAGTGGACCCCCCGCGGAGCGCATTAATCCCAGGCCCATAGTGGGAACACTGCTTTCAATTAAGCACCCATTCACCAGACGTGGAGTCGATGGGATGATGTTCAGATGAGAGGAAGCGAGGAAGAGGAACGGATTTAGTCTTTGGTGAAGTTCACCACAGTGAGAGAGGAAAGTTTCACTCTTCCGCCCCTCCCTTCTACCCCCCCCCCCCCCCCCCCCCGTTACTCAATCTTTCCTAAGGTTGCCCATCATTTAACGAATGCGGTTACACAATCACACAATCGTTTGTCTTCATAATTAAAAAATTCATGTGCTCATTGGCAGCGGTGATAAATGCTTGTGTGTTTACGTTGACAGCTTGAACTTTGGCTGATGGTCGTCGTGTTTTAGTCACGGAGCTGTTTTGGGGATGAAACCCGTTAAACTAGGTTCATGTAAAGCGAATGCCTCAGAAGTGGGTCTGCGTTGTGCAGCTCCGTCTCTGCAAGTGCAGTGTGTGTGTTCGTTGTGTACAGTCAGCCGAGGTTAAGCCTGTTGTGGTTTACCATGGAAAATAAAGGCCCCGAGTCTTGTTGTCACCTGAACGGTACACACACACACACACACACACACACACACACACACACACACACACACACACACACACAGACTGCTCCTCCCTAACTGCTGCTCTTGTGTTGTCGGTGGAAAATTTTAAAGGTTCACTTGCTCAACTGCATCTCCTTTTTCCTTTTGCTGCTTGAACCGAGCAGACGTTCGTCCGACTGCAGTGGAAAATGATTGACAACAACAGTAAATAAATAGCAACAGTGCAGATGTAGCGGCTGGTTTGAGAGATTAATGATGCTTGAACTGTAGAAAAGGGGAAGAGTGTCAGAGCCGCAGCCTTCGTACAGGGGGAGGCGCTGCCTGTTGGCAGATGCACCAGTCGCTTTGTAGGCGTTTTGAAGGAACACGTCGTCGATGGTCGCGTTCGTCACCTGTTGCGATGGAAAGACGTGGTTTCAGCGTCTTCGTTGTCTCAGCAGTTGGAGAAAGGAAAGGATGGAGCCGACCTCTGGCTTGGCCTCCGTTGAGCCGCTCGGCTCCTGGTTCCCCACCAAGTTTCTTTTGGACTGCGATTAAAGTGAAGGAGTGAACGATGGGGAGATCCTCGTAAAGAGTGGGCTGTACTGGCTTTAAGTAGTACTGTAGTACTGTAGTACTGTAGTACTGTAGTACTGCAGTAGTGGGTTTTATCCGTTAAACAAATACTGCAGTGATAAACAAAGATGATGTTTCCTTTTTGAGGACACATTTGTAAACCATGCAAAAAAAACAATCAAACCAGCAATAATTGTGTATTTTATTCGCTAAAGCATCATCGTGTTTATTTGTTTTTAGAGAAATACAAAACCTAAAAAGACAATAGAAACATGTGCGCGGCCGCCGCCGGCGCTGCTGAAACCTCCGATCTGCAGATGATTGGCGCATGTGGAACCGTCGTCCCCGCGGTCCCGGTGTCGTCCGTGCCATCGGCGGCGCCGGCGCGGGGCGGTCGCGGCCCGCGTGCGGAGCCAGGCTGCAGGGCTGCGGATGGTTAGAAGCTTGGCTCAGTCGGACCGGCGCTGACGGAGCAGAGGCCCGGGAACAATTACAGCTCGGTAGGAGCAACGGAGCCGAGCCAGCTGTGTGTGTGTGTGTGTGTGTGTGTGTGTGTGTGTGTGTGTGTGTGTGTGTGTGTGTGTGTGTGAGCATGCAGCCACATATTTACATTACAAATCACAACTAAACATTTCACTTGACCATCACATCAGATGCTTCTACAGACAGAGACGCAGCGAATCGAGGCCTCGAGCCTCTTTGGTAACGACTGCAATCACCGGTGAAGCTGTGATCAGAGCCTGTAGCTGCCTGTTCATGAATGAATCAGCACATTCGTTGGTTGCGCAGCGTTTGCCGTAAACTTTTATGAAGTTAAATGTGGATTGGTTCAAACTCTCCAACCCGAGTTCCCCGATACCGAACCCCGAGTCAGTTTCAGACATCTGGGTAGAAACTACTGGACGACCGGGTCCAAAAATAAAAGCAGGGCTGAACACTGGTGCGGTTCTGCTTCTAAAATAAAGCCTGAATGGGCCGGACCGGATGTGGACGGCGGATGAATCCTCCAGGTACAACAGAGGCTGAGACGCCGCACTCGCTCCAGGCTCCTGAGCTGTAAACGACCTTCAGGGTGAGATGCTCAGAGAGAAGTCAGAGGAGGAGAGGACGGCGCTGCTAAAAGCAGCCGGGCTCTATTTTAGGAGTGATAATTACACACTTTGGATGAGTTACCATGTTATTAGTTCACATGATCGATAGAAGAATATCAAACCCTTCTACTTCCACCCTCCGCTCCGACCGCAGGCTGCTGCAGGACTAAAAATGGCTCCGTACGCATGGATTTATATATAACCCTCCAGGAGCGCGAGCGAGAGCGTGCGCGGCGCAGAGGCAGCAGCGGAGCCGGGCGGTTCTGATGCTCAGCGCGGCCGCCGGGCCGGGGTTTGGACCGGCTCCACGTGTGGTCGGCTCCACGGTAGCGCCCTCGCCTCGCTCTCCACTGCACACGGACGGCGACCAAAATGGTCCCGGACCAGAGGGATTATTACGCAAGCACGGCAGTGGTGAACTGGAAACAGAAGCGGCCGCGGGTCGACGGCGCTGGAGAGGATCGACAGAGAAGAAAGAGAGAAGAGTCACCTAAATGTTAATGTTTGAGGCCTTCGACCTCGTCACACGTCGGACCCAAACGGACGCTTTAAGAGGTCGCGTCCCCACGGACCTTGAATCCTCCCCGGACCCGTCCACGGGTTCTGATGGGCCCGGGTTAAGACGAGCCGCAGCGCCGTGGACCCCGAGCTGAGGGGAGTGCGTGTCTCTCTCCAACACCTCTTTGAGTTCCTGGAGATAAAAGCAGCTGGCGCAACATCAAATCAATAGGTCCATCAATGGGAGCATCTCCTGAAGATTAAAGAGAAACTCGCCCGGAGAGAGAGAGAGAGAGAGAGAGAGAGAGAGAGAGACCCGAGGTTGGGCACTAACACAGTACAAGACCCGGGCGGTGGAGGAGGTTTAATTGATGCGTGGACGGGGATGGATGAAAGGGGGGGGGGGGGGTGCTGTAATGGGCTGTGGGCCTTCCTTTTGTAATCACTGCTCTTTTTAGTTGTCCATTAGTTCATTTGTCTGTTTATCAGTTTTCAATTATTCGTCCACATTTTCTGTACATTAAATTTTGAACCCCGTTCTCTTTCATGACCCGTTTTATCTGCTTTTCAGATTCTCCTGTTTGATCCATTAATATGCGCCGAGCTCAGGTTTGCTGGACATTATCAGCCCTTCAGTGATTCAAGGCACAGACGGACGCGTGGGCCTTTGAACAGTCATCAGACTGTTTGAATGCGATATCTGCTGAATTTAGCGGGGAACTCACCCATTACTATTGTTATTGGCCGAAACTGTGACTGGATCATCACAAATGGGTTTTACGCTGAATATTGTGCAGTGTAAAAGGTGAAAACGAAGCACGACACAAAGGAAGTGAATTTCTGCCTCATCTAATGTAATGAGTGAGAGATTGTGGTTCCAGGATGAACATGAACGTATGGAACTTTTATTGCATGTAGGAGAATCAGTAATTGGTTACCTGCTGTAACCAATGTCCTTCTGATTGATTTGTCAGCTTTTTTTGAAACGAGCCCCGATCGCTCCTCCGCCCTCGGGTCTGACATCCATTAGCCGTCCTTGCGTTGGGAACCAGTGAATCACCCCCCCGCAGCCCCCTCTAAATGAGAGCAGCATGTACCGGGGGCGGACGGCCAGGGAATGTAGGACGCATTCAAAAATATTCTTTCATAGCGACCCGACCGCAGGACGGGGCCGCGCGGCGCTGGTCCGTGCGGTCGCGGGCCGGGTTTGAGCGCTGTATCTGCAGCCACATCAGAGCCCGGGGAACTGTGTAATGCGATCTGGACGGGCAGAGCAGGGTTCCCCCTGGACTCAGAGGAACCGCCGCTGAGGTGCACAGCGGGGACGGGTGGTCAGTGATGTCAGGCGGCGCCGGGTAGCGGACCAAGATGGCCGCCGGCGCGGTGGTTCTGGAGCGGGTGCCGACCGCGCGTCGCTGTCGTCTTTGTTCCCAGTCCTGGATTTTTTCCTCCCTCCGTGTTTATTCTGCATACGTGTGCTTTGCTCCCGTTGTTTAGGCCAAGTCTCAAACCTTTTACCTTTCATCATGCAGTGAGACGATGCGTTCGTGGCACCGTCGGGCGCTCGGCGCTCGCCTTTCTCCCTCATCTGTCTGCGCGCCGAGCAGCGGCTCTTCTTCTCTTTCATCCTCTTTCACCCTCTCTCTCTCTCGCTCCATTTCATCCCTCCCGCTCTCGTCCTCTTTCCCTCTCTTTACTCAAAAGTCTTGCACAAACAAACAAGCAGCGGGTGGCTCGCGTCTCCAATCTATAATTCAAGCCAGTCAAACTACAGCGGAGCATGTTTGCCAAACACATGAGGTGCGTGTCTCAGCATCACAGGGGGAGGAGAAGCCGCGCGTTCTAACATCATGCTTGGACATGATGCACACGCTAGTCCAGCGTTGAACTCTGAGATTACAATGATGTTTATGCCTCTTTTTCTGTGGAAGTCATGCCAGCGATGACAGAGTAGGAAGGACTGTAGGTGCGATTCAGTGGAGAGGCTTCTGTGCTCAAGGACACTGACGCAGCTGCAGAACAGTAACTGACTGCATCACACAGAGGAGCATCACATCCCCCTGGAGACCGAGCCAAACCACTTGTGGTAACAACAACTTAGAACGATAAATGAGAGTCGAGAGGAAAACCCAAAGATGTTTTTCCAGGTGTTTGGACGAAACTCCACAGTGAAGCTTTCACATCCATCTCCGGCTCAAACTGCTCTCTGCTGCTGAAAGGAGGCGAGTAACCGTCAATTAACACGACGGCGCTCGGCCGTAGGAAACTAAAATAAACCGCGTTCGTCCTTGAAAGTAAACGCAGCACGAGCCTCGCGAGCACAGACGCATTCGTTTGGATCTGACGCTTGAACACGTTTAGAAGAAAACAGCTGCAACTAATCAGCAATTATCAGCAGTTGTTTAACTAACGACCCATTTGGTTTGAAACGCATCAGAAAACAGTGGAAAAATTGAATATATATATAACATTTCCATATTGGAAAAGAAGCACGTCCTCCCGTTTACCTGACCCTTTGCCTCTGCTTCACTCTTTCTATTGTCGCTGCATTTTGTCCTCATACGAAGGGAAAACGCAGAGTGACAGATCTCAGAGTCGGGACTTTTTGCGGCTTGTGGTGGAAATGGTTGCCACGGTTACCGCATGCCTCACAGTGTTTTCCTGCTGCCGCGTGGCGCGGAGCGGCGCGGAGCGGGGACCGGCCCAGCAGGTGGGCCGAGCGAGGTGGAGATGAAGAGAGGGAGAGCAGGGGCTGCTGGGAGGTGGGACGCGCCGCACATCCTGAGGAATCGCTCCAGTCGCTGCGGTGAAAGGAATTCATCTCATCATCATAATTTCCAAGATGAAAGAAGGAGCAGCGTCTCCTCCACCTACTCCTCCACCCGTCACGTCACTGTTTCCTCTGTTCATTTCTTCTTCTGCTAAAACTGTTGGTTAACAGCAATTTGCTTATTTTTTAAGTTTTAGCAAACAAGTGAGACCTGCATTGATTCAGTTCATGGCTCTGACTTTTCTTGTTTTTGCTGAGGAGAAAAATCCATTTTATTAGGAACAAATGAAAGCCTGCTGTTGTGGGAAGGTCAAAGGTCACGCGGTGCCTTTGTGCCTGGTGTCAGCGGTCCTGGTTGGGTTCTGGCCCGGCTCGGCTCGGCCTCGTCTCCAGCCTGCGTCTACGTCTGTGTGTGTTTTCTGTGGTTCGCGTCGGGATTCTTGCTTTTCTTTCTGCGTTTGTTCTTAAATTGCGTTGCAGCGTCGGTCAAATCAAGAAAAGCTGCAGCTCTGGAGTCAATTAGTTTGTCGGCAGGAGAATAATCAACAGCTATTTTCATAATCAATTGTTTTGATCTGTTTTCTTCAGGCCGTTCCAGCTTCTCAAACACAAGGATTTGCTGCTTTTCTTTGTTTTATATCATTTTAAGTGGCGTGTCGTCGGGTTCGGGGTTAATCGTCGTTTGCGGTTCAACGGATTTCACTTCGTGACATTTCATATCTTAAGTATTTGATGAATCAAGAAATAAAAGAAATACTGTTGCTTGAATGTTTGGAGTTTGAGAAGCTGCATCAATGGATAAAATCACAAATCGTCAGATAGAAGTTTTTATATTAAACATTAAAATAATTTTTAGAAAACACCAAAAATGAGCAGAGCAGCAAATTAAAATTTCCATAAATAAACCTTTAGCACCTTCACGGTGCCTTTTACTTGCAGTGCTTCCATCTGGATGTTCAGTCATCTCTGTATTAACCGTGACCTGTGGAGGTCTGCGGCCGTATTTGTGTAATAAATAGATCCTGACACACAGGAAACCCGTCGGTGCCGGGGCTTTTCTTCAAGTGAGGCGGTATTTCCCGTTCTGCCACATGGTCGTGTGTTTAGTCTGAGCTGCTGAGTGAAAGCTGTTTCACAATGAGTGAGTGACAGACGCTCTCACTCATCTCAGGGGAGGAGCTCAGCCTGCGCCCGGACCTGTGAGAGGCCGGAGGCTCGGCGTCTCCTCCCTCGGTGGGCGCCATTCACCGAAAGCTCAGGTTTTTTTGCTCCGTCACGACGGGTGAAACGCTTCATCCCGACCGCGGCCGCTCCATAAATCAGGTCAGATAAACACAGTTGTGGGAGCTTCGCGCTGCTAACAATCCTGCTGGCGCCTCCTGTGCCACGACGGGCCCTCGGTGCCGTCGTGACAATGCCGGACTCCCACTAGAAGACCAATATGGATGCGGCGTCTATTGTTCGAGCGGCCCGGCCCTGCAGGAAGTGTGTCTCAGCTGGGATTTACGCCCTCTGCGGTCGCCTCATTTCCTCCCGACGCTCCGTGTCAATATTTTTGTTGCGGATGATTGCCCGAATGTCACAAACAAGTTGTTAATCGTGGAGCGCTGTGATGGAACCAGCCAGTGGCACCATTAATTAGCTGAGCCGGGCCCGGTCATTAGAGGTCATCGCTGCAGGGCGAAGCCGCCGCCGCCGCAGTCGGGGGGAAAGTTGCCTGCGTGTCTGCCTCCATCCACTCATTAGCGCAGCGATAACTCACGCTCAGCGCGTCCTCAGCGCACGCGGCCGGGCTGCGGAGTCACGTTGAGTGCAAGCGGCGCATTCGTTCTCTTTCTGGTCAATGCTGCCACCTTTTACTGCAGCTGCGCCTGCTGTTACTGCATCTGCTGCTGCATCAGAGGCTGCATCCCTTCACCCGCGGCTGAGACAGAGACGGAGGTTTACTGTGTTCACTGAATGCGACGGTGACGGTTTTAAGCCACTTCATGCACAGAAATCACACAGTCGCCCTCTGATGGAATCAGCTTTGGGGTCTGATGACGGTTCTCTCCACGCGCTCTCACCTCCAACAATGTGAAGCAGCACAGAGACTTGAAGTCTTTAAATTACAACAGCCTTCTTGGGGAAACTGCTGAATCAGACCTTTGTTGTATCGGCCAAATGATTAGTGTCGACACAAAGCTAGAAGTGCAGTCGTCAGGTTGGATCTGTGTGTATCATGGGTAGTGATACACACTGTGCTCCTCTGTTGGTTGCAGGCCGCGGTTACTGATTCATCGTGGCCTCGGCCCAGATGTTCCAGTGGTGGGTGGCAGTGGACGAGGGCTTGTGTATTTGCATGCACACCACTGGGCGTGTCTTTGCATACATGCGTTCATGCATGCATATGAGTGTGTGTGTGTGTGTGTGTGTGTGTGTGTGTGTGTGTGTGTGTGTGTGTGTGTGTGTGTGTGTGTCTGTAATTGGGGGGTGGGCGGGCTGTGTGGGGGTGGGGTGGGGGCGGCCCTTTTTTAAACATAGCTGCGTTGTTATGGTTGCCTGCGCTTTGATCTCACCCAAACCTCCAACTAAGAGGCTCTCATTTTGGGCTCCTGACTCTGGAGAAGCCAATGACTTCCAGATTGAGACCAACTCGGCACTCGGGGCCGACTGCCGAGGTGGGACGGGCTGTGGGGGGTCGCGAGGGACGGAGCGGACGGGCCTGATGGGCCGTGCAGGGTTCAGGGTGTAGATGGTGCCTCTGCCTCGACCCAGTGATGGTGAGGAGTCACTCATAACATCACGCTTTAATATGGACACAATGTTTAGAGCCACCGCCCAATGCAGCTCGAGGTCGTTTATGAAACAAATGGAGATGAAATTCCAAATTCCAAGAAGATGAGATGAACTTGTTTGGTTTTCTGGCGAATAAAAGGTTCCTCCTCAGGCCTCAGGCTGAGCGGAGGCCGAAACCTTGGGTCAGTTCTACTCAGGATGCATTCAGAGGTTTGACTGGTCACTCCACCACCACTAATATGAGGAGCTGATCCACTCAATCTCATCATCAGGATGATGAGGATGAGGGTGAGGACCAGAGGGTGAGGAGGAGGGTGAGGATGAGGGTGAGGCCCAGAGGGTGAGGAGGAGGGTGAGGCCCAGAGGGTGAGGATGAGGGTGAGGCCCAGAGGGTGAGGAGGAGGGTGAGGCCCAGAGGGTGAGGATGAGGGTGAGGCCCAGAGGGTGAGGAGGAGGGTGAGGCCCAGAGGGTGAGGATGAGGGTGAGGCCCAGAGGGTGAGGATGAGGGTGAGGATGAGGGTGAGGCCCAGAGGGTGAGGATGAGGGTGAGGCCCAGAGGGTGAGGATGAGGGTGAGGCCCAGAGGGTGAGGCCCAGACTCACCCCGCCTCGCTCGTCTTTCCTTATCTGTCTTTCCATCATTTTCAGTGTTTGTGTGCAGGTGTGGGGATTTTACCGCGTTTTGTAGGTTTTAGTTTTCTCCCCGTCCTGTTCAACCGCGAGTTCACCACCCCTGTGTAGATGCACCATCAGATACGTGCATACGTAGGTTTTACACGGTGACCCCGCTTCCTGACCTTTCACTGTATTCACCCTGTGGCCGCCCTGACATTTGGCGTGAACTACTTTACCGACCACCTACGTTGTGTAAAATAACAACATCCAGGTTCTTCATCCCGTTTGCTGCAGCTTCATGCACAAAATGTCACCTGTGACCTGAATGTGTCATCGAGGTTTGGTGAAGTGGGTCAAAGTCAAACGGAGCCGAGCCGGTTTTCACTGGACCTCCTCTCCTCTGAGGCGCCGGAGCCGCACACGGGCCCAACAGATGCTCATCAGTACAGATCCCATGACAGTTCACACTCATAGTGAGACGGAATAGATCACTTCAAGCCTGTTTGATCTGCGCTTGATTTCGCTTTCGTTTTACTTAATGCAGGGGAAAAAACCCGAAAGTGGAACCTTTTGATGGCAGCGAACTGTTACTCAAACAAATAGTCAAATTGTAAAGACATTTTATTAGTGATGAGCATTAATTGAGTTTTTGCTTTGCAGATAGAATGCGAATCGTGTGTTTAGTCAAACGATGAGCAGCCGCCGTGTTTTTATTTTATCAAACTGATTCATAAACTGCTGTTTTAGTCTTTGACCAACAGTTGATAAAGTGCATCTCAATTCGTTGAGGACAGAAATTGACCGCGTCGCGCTCACATCTCTTTGTGAGCAGATCCTCCCCTCAAAGCAGCGTGATCGCAGCCACTTGAAAGGATCCGGGAGCGAAGGTGAATTAAAGCAGCGCTCGCGCCTGCGCCGTTGTTGTTTGGTTTTATTCCGCTGCGACGGCGACTGCGAAAGAAAGAGAGTAAATTAGCGTTTTAATGCGCCATCGCGTGAAATGTGAGATTAAAGACGTCGGACTCCAAAGCTTCCTGCAGGAAGAAGGGTCAAAAGAGAGGACGCTTTAATTTCCGCTTCAAATACAACAAGAGACGGATCTACTTAGTGTGAAACTAAAGAATACATTAAAGGCGTTTTATGAGCGATGCATACGTATGTGTGTGTGTGTGTGTGTGTGTGTGTGTGTGTGTGTGTGTGTGTGTGTGTGTGCGCTGCCGGAGGTGGAGGGCCGTCATTACAAACAAAGTGATGTCTGAGATCCCATTAACTCCTGTATTCAGCAGCCGATTTCTGTTCAAATAGAGCTGAGATAAAAGGCAGCAACAATGTGCTGAGAAATCAAAGGGCTTTCAAGTGAAACGGGACGCCGTGCGCTGACGCACTTAAAACGGGCGCGTAATTACGTCTTTTAAGTGATCGACAACAGGAGATTTATTATTCAGTTGACGTTTGACAGTGGGCATCTTGCTCATGATAATGTATATAGAAGCTGTGGGGTTCCAGTGCTGGAGATCTCAGCGCAGTTAATCAGCTGAGAAGAAGCGCTGGTCGGTGACAGCACAGAACTGATGAGATGTAATAAACGGGATTCCACAAAAGGATCCTGGAAAAACCTTTTCGCCGTCGAACTGGAAACAGATTCAGTGTTTTCCGTCCTCGTGGATGTTATTTTATAAATATGAAGAATAAACAAATCAAAATTCAGCTGGTTTCACTTAAAAGCCTCCATTTAGTGTTGATTTGACCCATGATCTACTCCATGGTGACTTAATTTGGCCTGTGAGGGTTTACGCTTTTAATGAACATTAATTAAAGGGCGGTGAGCACGAAGTTTTGTGGTCTAATTTTAGTCTGATGCTGTTGTGTGACGGCTTCTCTGGACGGAGCGTTTGAAGTTGGTTCAAACTCCCTCATTTGACCGGCATCGTCAATGAAGCTGCGTGTTTCCGATCCAAAGACGCCCGAGTGCCGTTAAACGTCCTGGCGTGTGTGCGCCACACGTGCACATGCGCGTGCACGTGCGCGCTGGTCTGCTCCAACGTAATGATGTGTAAGTTGTGTGTGGTGAGAAGAGGAGAGGGGGTTTCTTTAAATACAGACTAGCTGATAATTATGGGTTAAATGAGTGCTCTCAGTTGGCCTCCCTGAGTGTGTGTAAAAAAAGGAAGGCACAGCAGAAGCCACTTCAAGGCCGGCTAATTACCCCGAGGAAGAGAGGAAACATAAATGGATGATTTTGTGGCTATAATGTTACAGCGAAGCGGCTTCAGCGACCTCAGCACGTGAAACGGAGCCGCAGCTCCTTCTGAAGCTTCATGTGTTGCATCCATATGTGGGTGTGTGTGCAGAATGTGTGAGCGAGGCAGCAGTGGCGTCACATGGTGTGTGTGTGTGTGTGTGTGTGTGTGTGTGTGTGTGTGTGTGTGTGTGTGTGTGTGTGCGTGTGTGTGTGTGTGTGTCTGTGTGTGTGCGTGTGTGTGTGCGTGTGTGTGTGTGTGTGCGTGTGTGTGTGTGTGTGTGTGTGCGTGTGTGTGTGTGCGTGTGTGCGTGTGTGTGTGCGTGTGTGTGTGTGTGTGTGTGTGCAGAATGTGTGAGCGAGGCAGCAGTGGCGTCACATGGTGTGTGTGTGTGTGTGTGTGTGTGTGTGTGTGTGTGTGTGTGTGTGTGTGTGTGTGTGCATGTGTGTGTGTGTGTGTGTGCATGTGTGTGTGCATGTGGCTGAAACGCGCAGACACGCGTGGGATTTTCCCTGCAAAATGTTGCTGCAAACGCTGAGATGTGAACAGCGTCGCTCCTTCGTCCGAAGACTGAAAAGTTTGATTTAATATTAAGTGATGCCAAAGGAAATGACCGCTGAGGTCTGACCAGAGATCACATCAGATTAGTAGCTTTATTTCATTCTTAGGTGATTATTCACAGCAGCATCTGCCTGAACTGAGCTCCTCACATTAATTCAGTTGAATTTTATTACTGTGGCTCCAAATCACAAAAGAATCATCTCAGGGTCTGTTCTTCTCCCTGACACATGATCCTCTCTAAGGAAATTTGATGAATTTCAGAGTAAAGGCTCCTTTTTCCTGCATCACCAGTTTCATCACACCTTCTGACATCGACAGTGAACTTTAATTTGTGTAAATGGGCCAAATATCAGCAAGCAAACACAGATGTCTCCCGTCATTCGGGGCAAATAAAGCAACTTTGAACAGATGTGTGTGTGTCTGGCCTCTCAACTCTCAACTTCTAAGTAGAAAAGAAAAAAGTTAGTGGAGGTTTTTATCCCAAATGGACAAACAGAGCAGCTGTAACAGTAGTGTGATTCAAGCCGTTACCATGACAACAAGGATGCTCCTGGACCATCAGATGTTTGTGACACTGTGTCGCAACCTTCCTGAAATCATGAAGTTCTGCTCCATCTTCTGTGCCCCCCCCCCCCCCCCAGCTCTCTGGTCCAGAGGCAGCGCGTTTTGTTTCCATGTGTCTCAACATTAAAAGCAGTTTAGCAGTTTGATCTCGGCTCCTCAGCGCGAAGCAGAGCATACACGAGGGTGTGTGTGTGTGTGTGTGTGTGTGTGTGTGTATCATGTGGAAGCTCTGCCTTTAAGTGATAAGGTATTCACTTTGTAACTCAGCAGGGGGTCCAGCCAGTAGCAGCGAGTCTGGATCTTCTGTAGTGCTGATGTTTCACAAATGTGTAGACACACACACACACACACACACACACACACACACACACACGTCTGTCCATCTCGTGATACGAAACCAACTTCAAAAAGTTTTTATCTGCATGAAAATCAGCTTTTCAGAAACCGACCGCGTTGACGGACACATCCACGCGGTCACAAACCGTTACCTGCACATTGTTATTCTCACCCCGTCCGTCCGTCCGTCCGTCCGTCCGTCCGGACCGATGCAGCAGCAGCCGCCGGCCCGTTGCCCACCCCTCCAGCCCTGTGCAGTATCGTATGTCGGCCCGCATGAGGCGAGCATTAGCGCTAACTAGATTTCACGCGCGTTATTGGAAGCCATTTGTAAACAGAAACATGAAAGCAGACGCGCTCCATCATCAAAGCTGCATCGATCGATCGGCCGTCCTCCTCTTCGCTGAAATACACGTGTTTGTTCTGACCCGGGTTAAAGAGCACACGCCCTCTCTGTCTGTGGAAACACCAGTGATACAGCTCTAACAATTTCATTGAGGGGACGTGAAGTCACTGATACTGAATCTGGTAGTAACATGTAAACGTACTGTAGTAGAAACGATTATTTATTGCACATATAAATGCAGCCAGATCTGGATGTTTGAATACTTTCTCTGCAGCTGCTGCTTCAGGATGAGTGGGTGTAAAAAGTCAGTGCTGTAAAACCTGCTACACTTCACTTAATGTGGTTGAAGCTGCAAATGTGTCTGTGAAAAAATGTGGAGAAAGTCATCAGAAGCTGAATTAATCCTGTGTTGTTTGCGTTGTGCTTCATCCACAGTCCAACAAAGTGTCAGTGGTGCAGCAGTCTCACGGGATGCACCCGCTGACGTCGCTCCTGCCCTACAGCAACGAGCACTTCAGCCCCAGCCCTCCACACCTGCCCCTCGACATAGACATGAGCCAGAAGACAGGTGAGACGCACACGGAGGCATGCGCACATACATATGCACACACACACGCAAACACACGCACGCACACACACACACACGCATGCACGCAAACACACACACGCGCACACACACACACACACACACACGCATGCACGCAAACACACACGCGCGCACGCACACACACACACACACACACACACACACACACACGCATGCACGCAAACACACACGCGCGCACACACACACACACACACACACACACACACACACACACACACACACACACACACACACACACGCATGCACGCAAACACACACGCGCGCACACACACACACACACACACACACACACACACACACACACACACATTCTGTGTAAGTGCAGTGGTCAAGCGTGGCCCTATGACCCCCGCTCTCACCCACCAGCCCCTCCAACCAACTTATCCCTCACACAGACCTGGTCACGACTCGCCTGAATGTGCACACAGCTACAGACGCACACACACAGACGTGCAGGGGTGTCGCCTCCCCCTCCTCCCCTCCCTCCCCCCACAGACGGACACACAGCACCGGCCCGTCAGCCTGTGGCGGTGCCGCGGCTGCTCTGAAGTGGCTGCTCCTCTGAAGGGGCCGCCAGCCGAGCACACACACACACACACACACACACACACACACACACACACACACACGCCAAGATGGAAACAATTAGGGTGACAATCGCACAAGCCATGGCGGCGGCACACACACGCTTCTCCTTAGCTGGCAGCACACACGCAAACACACGGCGCCTGTTTGGGACTCCAAACAAACGCCCAGCGTTTAAACTCCAGGACGCTGGCTCTGCTGGAGGCAGAGTGGGGACAGCAACGCGCTAACCGGGTCCCTGCGTATTCATGATCCCCAGAGGGAGGTCTGGTCCTGGTCGCGCTTTGAGTGGCATCGTGGTTAGATCTGAAGTCAGAGGCACAGCCGACATCAAAGGCCGCCACCATCATGGCGGCTTCGCCGGTGCCGCTACAGGAAGTAGCTGCGTCCCAGCAGGGGGCGGTCTTCATGTTCCCATCGGCACAAACCTGCAGCTGCGTCTGGATGCTGCCTCACGCGGCTTGAGCCACTTCATCATGAATGCGTCTGACCCTCATTCACGCTCCTCTGAGGAGATGCTACTCAGACTGCTGGATGTGTGGCTTCACAAACACAAATGAATTCAGTCATACTACATTAAAATGTCAGAGGTGAAAGAAGAGGTAAAAAATGAGGAAGGAGAGAACGCGCGTGTGTGGATTTACACAGAAATGAAACTGCAGCATCTTTTATTTGGTAATTGTTGGTTTATTAGCGGTGTATGAACGTCACCACAGTCAGTGAGAGATAGTTCATATTAGTTCATATTACTGAGAGCCATGAATTCTCCAGATATGAGCGAATAAACCTGCTCCTGCCTCAGAGGTGAGATCTCTGTTTGACTCTGAGCGACGTCAGTGAAGCAATTTGACGTGTTGTTAAAAGTGTACAGTTATTTCGAAGGAAACAACAAGAACAGTGGAACAGAAGAAGAGGCTGAGGTTCCAATAATGGAGAGAAGAAAAAAGAAACGGGAGACGATCCTTTCCTCAGTCGGATTAGATATTAGACAGAGTCTGACCTCAGGCGTTCCTGCCTGCTCCGACTGGAAATCCCCTGTTCCCGACAAACACACTCTCCTTGTCTGGTCTGTGTGTGTTTGATGCTAACGGAGTGACTCAGGGCTTAATGACAGACAGAGCCACCTGCTTCTAACCACACACACACACACACACACACACACACACACACACACACACATGCATACGCACACACACACATACATACACACAAACACACACACACACACACACACACACACACACACACACACACACACACACACACACACACACACACACACACACAGCCGTTCTCACAGCGTCTCACCTGAACTCGTTGCGTCTGCCTCATCATTCATCGTCTCGTCTCAGGCGGTCGTGACCTCATCGCTGGTTTCATTCCTTTGCACCGTTCACTCGCTGCTGGTTTGGACCGAGGGAAGAACAGTTTTATGACCAAGGATTTACGTTTAGGGAATTTGTTAAAACAAAAGAAAGGAAAACAACTCAGTTGTCGTTGTGTTGGTTTCGCCTGAATAAACGCAGGTTAACACAACGTTGTGCATCGGCCGTGAAGGTCAACGTGCTTCTTGCTACTTCTGCCACTCAGCAACGAACAATCAGCTTCTTGTTTAAAATCCTGGTGACAGAGGTTTCATCACGAGCTGTTTTACCTTCAACCACTTTATTGCACACGCAGCTCCCACGTTGTTCTTTTCACCTCTTCACAAACGTCTGGCTGACCTTTAGGGGGATTTCAGCTTTATTCCCCCCAGATTTAACAGAAATATCAGATTTCCAACATGTTTATGTGACAAAGCACCGCCCGAGTTCCTGCGTCTGACACATTAATAGTTGATGAAGTTTATCAAGAAACGGAGCTAAATTTAGTGGCGTTACGAAACAGGAGCCTGAAGGTTCAGCCTCTGTTACAACTGAGCGCCGCTCGACGTCATCAGCTCCGATTCAGCAGGAGACGGAGGAAGCGGGAGTCTGGAAGCAGCTTGCTTTATTTATTATTATTTATTTATTTATTTGTGCGTCTTCACTGACGGTGAGCGATGAACACGGCTTTAACTGAAAGGTCTGATGAATGAAGACTGAAGATTTTAGTTGATTAAAGTTGTAGATATTTTGAACTAATGTAGGTTTAATGATATTTCACACTGGTTTCAGTTCAAACAAGACGTTTCTAAAGCGATGAGTGCCGTCGTTTAACTCATTTCTCCTCAACAACACTCACACTCTCCAAGTGTGATTCAGAAGTTGAGCCGTCTTCAGTCCGTCGAGCGCCGACGCGTTGCTCTGACTGTTTTTTTCTTAAAGTGACTGTTGGTTCGGACAATAGAGCATAAAGAAAAACGGCGTGAAAAGCAGAAGTGAAACACGCCTGCTCCTCGTCACACACACGCTTCAACCACGCGGAGCTCACCTGCAGAGCTCAGCGGCACCGAGCGGCGGCGGCGATCGAACCCGGCCCGCGCTCCTGTGCTTTTAAAAATAGGTGCTCACAGTAAAACAGAAACATCCCAACTTTTGAAACCAGGGCCTGAATGAGTCAGTCAAGTTGAAAACACTGCATGTTGGAAATGAAAGATGAATAATAAGTCAGAATCCACTCATATGAGACCAGCCGTGTACTGTAAGGCTGCCGGACCCTCGGCGCCGGAGTCAGAGCTGTAGCGCGTCTTCCCGTACTGTAAGTCGGCGCTGCAGAGTTTCTTCTGGTCTTGGCTTCTTTTATGTGCACCACACAGGCTCGCTGTCGACTCATTTGAAGGCTCGGATGCTGCAGCACTTTCACTCTCAGTGGTTAGCGCCACCACAGCGCGCTATCAGCAGAGCAGCGCTATTTGGAGCCCGGCGCTCACATGGCGATAGCAGCTCTGACTCAGACGCGTTCCCCTTTGAAGCGTTTCCCAAGACGCTGACATGGAGAGCGTGAGACAGACAGATCTGAAAAGGGGCATTCCAAACGAAACTGCCCCATTACTGCTGCTAATTTCCCCCTTTTTATTTCCCAACAGCAAAGAGGCGCGGCGGCGTCAAAGCTGAAGCACCAAAAACGTGACTTACTGACAACATAGTCATGTTTCCATCACATTCAGAGTAAAACTCACACATTTGCTGGAGGATTTGTTTGTTTTTGATGTTCGCCAGTCATTTGGTTCAGGGAACTAGTGTCACAAGTTGTTAACACTGATGCTTTTGAATGAGAATGTTTAATCTTATCTGTCATAATCTATTATAAACAGGTGATTCCTCACATTTCACGTGTTGCAGAACAGAACACATCGTGTACACACTCTCCAGCATTGGCCGTTGAGAAGCTGATGCTGTCGTTGAGATGCTGATGCTGTCATTGAGATGCTGATGCTGTCATTGAGAAGCTGATGCTGTCGTTGAGATGCTGATGCTGTCATTGAGACGCTGTCGTTGAGATGCTGTCGTTGAGAAGCTGTCGTTGAGAAGCTGATGCTGTCGTTGAGGTGCTGATGCTGTCGCTGAGATGCTGATGCTATCGTTGAGATGCTGATGCTGTCGTTGGGACGCTGTCGCTGAGATGCTGATGCTGTCGTTGAGATGCTGATGCTGTCGTTGAGACGCTGTCGTTGAGATGCTGATGCTGTCGTTGGGACGCTGTCGTTGAGATGCTGATGCTGTCGTTGAGGTGCTGATGCTGTCGTTGAGACGCTGTCGTTGAGATGCTGATGCTGTCATTGAGGTGCTGATGCTGTCGTTGAGACGCTGTCGTTGAGATGCTGATGCTGTCGTTGAGATGCTGTCGTTGAGATGCTGTCGTTGAGAAGCTGTCGTTGAGAAGCTGATGCTGTCCTTGAGGTGCTGATGCTGTCGTTGGGACGCTGTCGTTGAGATGCTGATGCTGTCGCTGAGATGCTGATGCTGTCGTTGAGATGCTGATGCTGTCGTTGAGACGCTGTCGTTGAGATGCTGATGCTGTCGTTGAGACGCTGTCGTTGAGATGCTGATGCTCTCGTTGTGATGCTGATGCTGTCGTTGAGGTGCTGATGCTCTTGTTGTGATGCTGATGCTGTCGTTGAGGTGCTGATGCTGTCGTTGAGGTGCTGATGCTGTCGTTGAGGTGCTGATGCTGTCATTGAGGTGCTGATGCTGTCGTTGAGGTGCTGATGCTCTCGTTGTGATGCTGATGCTGTCGTTGAGACGCTGTCGTTGAAATGCTGATGCTGTCGTTGAGGTGCTGATGCTGTCGTTGAGGTGCTGATGCTGTCATTGAGGTGCTGATGCTGTCGTTGAGGTGCTGATGCTGTCATTGAGGTGCTGATGCTGTCATTGAGGTGCTGATGCTGTCATTGAGGTGCTGATGCTATCGTTGAGGTGCTCTCGTTGAGATGCTGATGCGGTCGTTGAGATGCTGGCGTTGCCCCAGATGTTCCTTTTTGAGCTTTCATATTTCTGTGCAATCTTGCACCTCGTGCCGCTGCCTCTTCTGCTTTTGAGTCGTAGAGCAGCTTTTTCGGACTCATATGTGGTGGCTATGGTTTGACCAGTTGACTTTCATGCAGTACTGGCTCGTCTCCGTCAGAGCCACGTGTTTTCCACCTGAAACCACCTCTGACCAGACGCTACGAGTGTAAATGACTGGATGATTAAAGCCAGGGTTTGTTTGAAGGGCTGCACCAACGCATAGCACAGGTGAAATCTCCCCTCTGCACGTTGCAGCACGCGTTTTCCTGTCTGACTCGATACCAGTGATAAAACTCCTCCATGATGTAAGCGTGACACACGCACGCTTGTGATGGGAAGATGTCACAGCAGGGAGCGGCTGCTCGGTTTGAAGTCTCAGCTCGTTTAAAAGGCGTTCATCACGTCCATGAAAGCGATGCACCGCAGCCCTGAGCTGCTCGTCTCAGCACGTCTGGGTGACTTTTAACTTTTAAACACGGGTTGGATAGTTCAGTTATAAGGTCTGGGCTTTTTTACTTTTCATCCATTTGCAGTAACCGTGTCTGACAGTATCTGGCAGCATCACTGGTGTTTCATTAAAACTTTGGCTTTTCTGCTTGTGGCTGTTGTGGATGAGCCACATTAATAAAATATAGAACTGAAGAAATGGCAGATGTGGCAAATGACCGATGGGAGGCAGAAAACGAGAGAGAGGTAAAAGAGAGGTGAAAGGTAACGAAGGGGTGAGGACGAAAACGAGGCGCAAGGACGAGGGCGGAGGAGGAGACGGGAGGACGGGCGCGGTGGGACAGACGGAGGCATCGGCGGTGAGACAGGTCCACTGACTCAGACGCATTCCGAGCCGCCAGATTTATAGTGGCTCGGGGTCCTGAAACAGGCCCGGAGCCGCGGCCAAATTACAGTCATCCACCGCATTCCTGGGCTGCAAACACAGGTTAGCAGCCGAGGCCGCGCTAAGTGCTAGGTGCTGCCTGCTGACAAATGACTTCCTTTGAAGGGCACAAAGAGAGGCAGACGGCTGTTCAGTGAGTCGAGCTGTCTGCGTCTCCTTTGTCGGAAAACGTTGTTGCTAAATGTAGGGATGTTTGTGTGTGTGTGTGTGTGGGGGGGGGGGGGGGGGGGGGGGGGCAGTGGAAACCAGTGGAACCAACACTCACGCTGGAGCAGCCTGTGTTTAATAGCAGGTTCCCAGACTGGGACTCGAGCCGGAGGGCAGCTGACCCGACCTAATGAGGCTGTGTTTAAAGGACAACGCAGCATTACGTGTGTCATTACATGGACAATATGAGGGCCCAGTGTTCATGTGTGTGTGTGTGTGTGTGTGTGTGTGTGTCCTGCAGGCGTTCACAGACACCAGTCCCAGGACCTCTCAGGCTACTACTCCCTCTCTTCAGGCGGCGTGGGTCAGATCGCTCCCTCCATGAGCTGGTGAGTCGCTCTCACACACTTTGCTTCACACAGGCCTGCGGGCGTGAGAACAACATCGAGTCTGTCGTATCAGTTTATTCCAAACACATACATAAAACACAAACATGTTTAATTATTGGAGCCATTGAAATTTAGTCTGATTCTGTAAAACACAGGAACTGATTTTCAAACAAAGACTCTTCTCCTGTAGCTCAAACTCATAAGCTGTAATTATCCCAGAGTCACATACGTCAATGTCTCACCTGGAGTCAAAGGACTGAACCTTTACCTCCGCCGACCCCCTTTGATCCTCCTCGACCTGCGGCCTCTGCTCTGAGCTACAGGAACACGGACAACTGTCACTTTAAACATGAACCCTCAGCGAAGCTGTTACTGACACGCGCTCTCTTGGCTCCGATCGCGTCATCGGCCAAAAGCCCTGATGGGAGCTGAGCACCAAGTATGCAACGTGCTGTCTTCCTCGAGGTGTAGTGCATTCTGGGAAATGTTGGAAGACTCAGGTGGACTGTAAATAAGCTGTCATAGTGTGTTTGGCTTTTGTCCATGTTTTACTTTGGTGGAGCTGCTCTGTCTGTGTCTTGATTCACACAGTGGTTTAATGCAGCAGCCGTACTTCTAGCAGTACTGGTGGTAGTAGTAGTAGTAGTAGTAGTACTAGTAGCACACATAGTAGTGGGGTGGAACTTTCTGCACATCTCTGAAAAATGGCCACATCTGTTCCATATTTGGGTTCAGAGCCGGCGACGTCCTGCTGCTTAAATATGGACTTCTAATGTCAGACTTCTGTAGATTCATGGATCAGCACAAATCCGTGCATTACAACCTACAGCGTCCGCGACCAAATCCCCGGCAGGAGCCGTTCAAGGCTTTCGTCAAATGTCACAGAGATTTGAATTGAAAGCTGGCGAGTGCGCGGGCGTTTGTGTGGGACGAGTCCACGTCCCCCGACGTCCAAATCTGTGATTTATGGACGTTTTATCTCCTTCAAACACGTCACTGTGGATTTGCTCGAGTTTTACTAACAGCTAATCTGCATTAACCCAGATTATCTGCCTGTTCTGGGCCTCTGTACTCACTGCTTGTGTTTAAGGAGAATGGGTTAAATGTCAGGCTGTTGTTGTGCTGCTGTTCGGCCGTCCCTCCACGACCACCTC
Organism: Betta splendens; assembly: GCF_900634795.4. Classification (NCBI taxonomy): domain Eukaryota; kingdom Metazoa; phylum Chordata; class Actinopteri; order Anabantiformes; family Osphronemidae; genus Betta; species Betta splendens. Next base: position 1,855,839 of record NC_040894.2, on the reverse strand, counting down.
CCGCTCCGCGTCACGGCTGCTCGGCTCCAACCAGGAACACGCAGGGAATTAACACAGAGCTGAAAGGCCTCAGGAGGAGGAGACGTGAGCTGCTGAAGCGCGGCCTGTTGTGAAGGGGTGAAGGGAGCGGGTCGACCAACCGACCCACGCGCGGTTCTGACCACGCTCGATGCCTCAGCGCGGACACAAACGTTCCTCTGATGTAAATAATGAGCTGAAAGAAGCTGAAATGTCGTATCTGCTCATATCCGTGTCCTCCATCGTTGAGCAGCTGGAATTGGAAGAATGTGAGGTTGAGTTCAAGCTCTGTCCAGAACGTAGGAAAATGAAGCTCAGATCACGTTTTATGGTCACTTTTGTGCTGCGAGGCGATGAAGTTGCTCTTTGGGTCGTTTAAATGAATTCCTGAGGAGCAGGAGAGCAGTCGGACCCCCGGAGCCGAGCAGGACCAGGACCAGGACCAGGACCATCATCAGGCACTGATGTTGTGGGTCTAAAGTGGGTCACATTTGACTGGAAGCCTCCGTTTGGACGCATGAGCTTTGTTTTGCTGTCACTTGCAGTCGATGCGTAACAAGATCAAGCGGCCGGGATCCTCACATCATTCCCGGCATTCCGCTGTGCAGTCAAGCCTTCCACGCGGCCCCCGAACGCAGCGCTGCCTGCTGCATGTCGGGCTCCAGATAATGATGATTGTGAGACGAGTGCGTTTAGTGAAACATATGGAGCTGGAGCTGCAGCGGGGGTGGAGCTGGTCGACTCAGGAGCAGGAGGCTTCTACATATCAAAAGCTCCTCGCTCACATCTCTTGACCTCCCACTGTGTGTGTGTGTGTGTGTGTGTGTGTGTGTGTGTGTGTGTGTGTGTGTGTGTGTGTGTGTGTGTGTGTGTGTGTGCGTGTGCGTGTGCGCGTGCGCGTGTGTGTGTGCGCGTGTGTGTGTGTGTGCGTGTGCGCGTGCACGCGTGTGTGCGTGCGCGTGCGTGTGTGCGTGTGTGTGTGAGCCACGTATTGACTCTCAGCTCCAGACTCTCTGCAGGGATCTCTGTGATCACAGGAGCTCCTCAAAAAATCAAAGTAGCATTTTGCTTCATAAAAGAATTTGCAAAAGTGATGCTTCAGATTTTTATGTTTACTTATTGACACAGATAACGTAGATCAATGCGTGACGTGAGAGATGGGAGCTGCACAGATAAATAAAAGAATATAAAACTACAGGACAAATGAAAGAGAAATGTGTTAACTTTAAAATGTTGAACAAACACTAATTTGTGTTTTCATTACAAGCAGTTTTAAGCATAAATCTCTGGATCTTCATTTCAAAGTGTCACATTTGTAGAGAACTGCATGACGATGCCTTTAAGTTCCCCCGTCAGCCCTAAACTGACGCTCGCGTTGATCCCCTGCTGGGATCTCTCTCTCCCTCTGGCTGTGGCAGGCAGAGCCAGTCGGTCTATCCCGGCCTGTCCCCCTGTGGATTCAGGCAGACCTACTCCTCCAACCTCCCCGGCGCCTCCTCCTACTCCAGGTACCGCAGCCGGCCCGTTGGACCGAGCCAGGCCTCCTCTTTGCAGCACACTCACCCACGCCTGCAGCCCCCTGGCTTCTGTTCTCATTGGGCAGCAGCTGTAAAAGTCCAGCTGGGGGCAGTGTGCTGCAAACAGGACGTGGGTGCGGCGCTGAAACGAGCCGAGCCGAGCAGAACCGAGCTCAGCGCTGCTGCAGAACACGCACAGACCTCAGGACCTGCTTCTCTTCAGCTTCTGCTTCTCACCAACACAGCTGCATTTCGAAATTCTACATCAGCGGCGCTGCTGAACTCTGGGACTCTCTACAGATTTTCATTTACACATTTGGATCATTAGATGAACATTAATCTGGTACCAGGTTCTTCTTTATTTGTGTGGATCAGTTCTCCACACGTTTTGTGTTTCTGGTGTATGCAGTGAAGGTCCGACCCACAGACCCGGTCCAACAAACCCCATGAATGCTTTTAGAAGCATTATTTGACTCAGACCCAAACAGCTGATGTTTTCTGCTGATCCTCTGTTACGTCCGCAGCCGCTACTGGAAACTTAAATCTCTTTAAATTAATAGACAAAAATTGAAGTAGAATATGTGGAGTTTAAATTCTCCACTTTTTTAATTTTATTAATACGTATGGAACATTAATTATTATTATTATTAGCAGTGGAAGTGCTCAGTGACTGTCTCCTTCCTGCTCAGTGAGGTGAGGGCGCCCTCTAGTGGCCGCACATGCTTTTCTTTGCAGCGTAAAACAGAATCCAGCTGCTCTTCAGCATCATTGCAGTCACTTCTTCGGCTTTTAAAGGTTGGGCCTTAAGCAGATTTGTTCTCCGGGCGACTTCCTCACGCTTTTATGCTCATTGCTTAAGTCTCCGCTGCTGCTTCTTGAAGCCCGCCGTCCTCTCTGCTCTCGGGCTGTTTTGTCTCACATTCTGCCTGTTTCTTCCCGTCGTCCTCCTCCTTTGTCTCCGTCAGGTTCCCCCACTCCCTGATGCTGGGCCCTTCAGGCATGCATCCCACAGGGATCCCCCACCCAGCCATAGTGCCCCCTACAGGCAAGCAGGAGCATGAGCAGTACGACAGGGGCATGTACGTGTAAGTACAAACAGTCTCTTGTGTTTATTTATGCCACTATAGTTCTAGAATAAGTTTTTTTAAAGGTATATTTCACATAATACTTTCAGTTTAAATCTATTATATCCACATTTTGCAAAGCTGTGGTCGTAACGAGCCGAACTGTAGATTTTTAAATTCTGAACCGAAAGAAAAACAATGACCTGAATTATGAGTCATTCGCATGTTGGCAGCAGCGACTGCTGCACGGCGGGAGGCTCGGTTTCCTCCAGTCAGAGATCAAAACGTGTTTGCTTAAGGATTAAAGCACAGTGGGCTCAATGGGCACGTAGAAATTCTGTGAAATTCAGCCTGAATGAGGCGTTGTAGTGGTTTTCTGTGTAGTGTGCGAAAGTACAAATCCTGCAAGTCCCCCGAGCAGCGCAAACCGCACTGGGTCTAAGTGCACAGACCTGCAAAGCAACACAACCTCATTCACTTATTCACCAAACTGGAATATTCTGCTCTGTTTTTCATATGTTTCCACCCCGCCCTCCTCCATCCCTGCAGGAAGCCACAGGTGGAGGCCAAACGGGAGAAGGAGCCCAAGAAGCCGGTGATCAAGAAGCCTCTTAACGCCTTCATGCTCTACATGAAGGAGATGAGGGCAAAGGTCATCGCAGAGTGCACGTTAAAGGAGAGCGCCGCCATCAACCAGATTCTGGGCCGCAGGGTGAGCGATGCTCACACACACACACACACACACACACACACACACAAACAGCCGAACGCACACTAATCCTGTTTCCAGGTCGCTGTTTCATTTCACACATGAGAAACATGAGAGCGCTGTGGTAACACGAACTCTGGTGCTCTCACATTGTGCTGCTGCTGAGATCATCCAACCCGGACCGTGTTGGACCGGGACCCGTCTGTGTTTCCACCTCTAACTGTGTGCTTGTGTCTCCAGTGGCACGCGCTCAGTCGGGAGGAACAGGCCAAATACTACGAGCTGGCCAGGAAGGAGCGACAACTCCACATGCAGCTGTACCCCACCTGGTCTGCCAGAGACAACTACGTAAGCACCTGTGCACCGGCCACACCCGCGCCTCCCGTTAGCCAGAAAAACACCTGCTGTGCAGTGACGACAAACGCACTTTCTACCTGGGTTTTTATGGGAATCGGCTCGAGTCAAGAAGTCATTTGGTTGATGTGACAAATAAAAATAGACTCGAAAAATAAAAAGACTAATAAAAGCTTTTTATATCACCCTTCAATTATTAAATAGTACCGCTTAGAGCTTTATACAGCTATTCAAACAGAGTTGTGTTCCACTTTATAGGAGCAATGCTCAGAGTTTGGTTTTCTTCCAGTATCGGAAAACAAAAAGTGCAGCTTTGTTTCTTGTGCATTTAAAGTCAGGTTTAGCAATGAAACCTCACACGAACCTTATTTTTTCATACATAAAATTAACGTAAACCACTGATAATCAGAAGCTGAATTTGAAATTTAAGCTGCAGATAAAAAAATGATAACAGGAATCATTTTCAACCACTTGACTCCTTTTCTCTCCCGTTCGATTCCTTGTGGGGAACAATGAGAATAAAAACCAATCCCTACTGGCCAACGCCTCAACAACCTGCATGATCATTGGCTCCCGGCCCTGTCAGTCAAAGTCACACACCATGATGACGCGCTTTAATTATTGTAGCATGGATGTATTTACAGACGTTGATGGATCCTGTGTGTGCATGTGTCTCAGTCTGATGTTTGGGGGGATGTGCTGTATCTGGGCTGCTGTGTGCCTCTCATATGTCAGTGTGCTGTTGAACTCTTGCAGGAGGCGGGCCTTAGCGGGGTCGCAGGGGAAAAGAGTAAAGCTGATTGGGTAGGGACACGTCTTACGGTGGATTTATGCCTCTGTGGTGGAAAAACTGAGTGTGCAACGAGCTGCATGAGGGCTTGTGGGTATTCCTGTGCAAGGTGTGCATGAGCTTTCCAAAAATCCCAGTGACTCACACACACAAGTGCTGCACCAGCAGCGTCACAGCGGCCAGTCGTGGACACGAGATGACGTTTTGCACGTTGCTCTGGTTGTGACGGTTGAAGTGTTGAACACGAATCACACAGAGGTATAAATCGGCCCAATTTGCTGAACTAACCGAGAGCAGGGCCGCATGGCTGCCCTCACTGCCTCGCTGCCGCAGGCTTAGCGCGCTCTTTACTGGCTCACGTGGGCGAACGCGGTGAAGACAAACACCTCATCTCCAGCAGTCATTTGGTTTTCTAATACACTGAGAATTGACTCAAATCTGCAACGTTTGAAGCCTCAGTCAATAAAACGAACACTGAGTCATAATGGCTGAACTCAAGGCTTCAGGTCTTAAGCCTCAGTCACTCGTGACACCTGCTGGAGCGGCATCTGCTCCTCTCTGCCGTCTCTCAGACGGCCAGGATGGAACGCCGGCATTTCGTTTGGGCTGTGGTTTGTAACACATTCACTGATGAGCACTGATTAAATCCAGTGTGGTTCTGTTTGTGCCTTGAATGTGTTAGAACCCAGAGCTAAAGGTCGCGGGTGTGGGAGCTGCTCGCGTGTGCATGGAGCTTTAACCGTCCTAACACTGTGGACTGCGTAGTTAGTTTGATGAAGGCCATAAACCCTGTGTGTGTGTGTGTGTGTGTGTGTGTGTGTGTGTGTGTGTGTGTGTGTGTGTGTGTGTGTGTGTGTGTGTGTGTGTGTGTGTGTGTGTGTGTGTGTGTGTGTGTGTGTGTGTGAACCCTGGGCAGCACCTGCACAGCTGGTTCTAACTGCTATTAAAACCCTGTTCGGATCCGGCACCAGTGCAGAAACCCTCAGCTCATAGTCACAACGTGTAGCTCGTAGCTCGTTCTTGTCGAGAGGCTCATGCGGTGACGACGTGCACCCCCATCCAGGCCCCCCCCATCACACATGCTTTAGAAGCAGCACAGCGAAGCAGCCACTGAACCCAGCAGCAAAACAGGAAGAGAAGTTCCACATCTCGCCCCCGCAGCAGTGGAGGGTCTCTCCTCCGAGCCACATACAGTCGACACACACACACACACACACACACACACGCACACACACACACACACACACACACCCACAGGCGCAGAGCAGCGAAGGTGCAGATGCAGGAGGAGGAGTTGTAACCGCATAGACACGACGCTGAAGCGCGCAGGAGGCCAGACGTCAAAGCGTAGGCGCTCGATCTCTGTGCCCACATCCGCCATCGCAGCCAAATATGAGGCCTCACTTCACCATCACCGGATCTGTGTGAACAGCTCTGAAGTTCACCTCAGCAGTCGCAGTACAGTCAGATAATGAAGCATGAATCCTGATATTAAAACAGCCCTTCTGTGTCTGTGGCTGATCTGGGATGCACTGTTTCACATTCAACATTTCTGAGCTTTTTTCATCTTTCTAAAAGAACCTTTTGCACTTTTACACAAAATTAGAAGCTTTAATTTATTCATATACTGTAGCACAGACTTCAACACCCAAAGAGTTTAGTTTTAAACCTGGTCTTGTGTTTTTCCTGTTCAAACATCTCATCTCATCTATAATTGAAGAAGCAGCAGATAAAAACCCAACAGCTGATTCCCGTGATTAGAAAAACAACGGCTGGTAACTAATCTAGTGCAAATGAACTGTGATCATTGAGTCATTATTAATGTGCAAATAGTTTTCAGCCTTGATGGCGAGTTGATTGAAAATGGATTTCAGCTGCAGGGACTCATGTCTTGGTGGGATTTTGTTTTTCTTTCCTCCAACAGGGCAAGAAGAAGAGGCGAAAACGGGAGAAGCAGCAGGACTCCAGCGCAGGTGAGGGCCGCTCACACACACCTCACACACACGTTCTTACACCACAACCGTCAGCGCTGCAGCGTCACAGACGGTTCAGTTGGGCCTGAAGTTGCGTTGGCGAACAACAGGATGTGTGTCTAACGTCAAAGCACCCACCCACTCCCCTTTCCACACAACCCAAATGATCAACATTTTAATTCCCGGTACAAACGGCTACGGCTCCGTGGAACATGTTCGGTTCCTCTATTGTCTGGTTACACGATGAAGGAGCGAACGCTGGCATCGACGCGCGTCGAGGAGGACGTGTCGACGGCTCAGGCTTTTACTGTAGAAACAGCTGCTCGCAGCCTCCTAAGAAGGAGAACGCGATAAATCCAGAGGGTTTGATGTGAACTCCAGCCTTTTTCCTCGTCTTCACGTCGACCTGTGAGGATGAACCGTTCACGGTCGCCGTGTGTTCAGAGCTAACGACCAGCAGGGCGGTTCTGGTCCGGCCCGGGCAGCTTGTTCCAGGATGATTTGCTTTGCTGCGCTGCACTAACAGCTCCTCTGGACCGTGAGCGGCTCCGTCTCTCCTCTCCGTCCTCACCCTTTAACCTCTGCATTTTCTTCTGCGCCTCTGTTGTTTCTAACTTCTTGTTTTGTGCATGCTGCGTGTTGCTCTCAGACCCGGGTTCTCCTAAGAAATGCCGGGCTCGCTTCGGCCTCAACCAACAAACGGACTGGTGCGGTCCCTGCAGGTGTGTACCCACCGATGCGAAGCGCTGCCACTGCTCCCATCGCTCCCACCGCTCCCATTGCTCCCATCGCTCCCATCGCTCCCATCGCTCCCATCGCTCCCATTGCTCCCACCGCTCCCATCGCTCCCATCGCTCCCATTGCTCCCATCGCTCCCATTGCTCCCACCGCTCCCATCGCTCCCATCGCTCCCATCGCTCCCATCCAAGCATCTGCTCATCACTGTTGCACTGCTTCTTGTTAGTCAAACATTTCTCAAAGGCAGAGCTGCTCCGCTGTACAGTCATATTCCCCCTGCAGAATTAGGCTTTCATCACCCACTCAGTCCAGTGGATTACGTACCTGACGACCGGCTCTGCCCCAGAGAATGTTTGAGTAGCTTCGCATGCGACCACTGAATTAACATTTAACACTTACAGCACTAAAACATGAACACATACAAACTAACTAGACACAAGCTCCACTCAAGCGTTGTGTTGTTTGTACCTGTGATGTCTCACCTTAAAGGTCAAAGGTGGTTTGGGTTCTGCTGTGCTGTTAAAGCATTGCATCACAAAAACTCTGCAACGCTAATGTGGTTAAAGGGGAATACCGCCGCGTAGCGCGTTTGCAGAGCGGTTACAGGCTGATGAAACGCATGAGAGACCTCCCTGCCACCGTGAGCTGCACAGAAAACAAGGCTTTTATTTTGGAAGCGCGTTGAGGAATTCACTCAGGAGAGAGAGAGAGAGAGAGAGAAACGGCAGCAACAGAGCAGTCAGAAGAACATCAGCCGAGCAGAAAACACACAAGCAAAGTCAGTCAGACAGACACAAACTGGGAGTCTCTCCACCCAGTGCCCAGTGGAACTGGTCCCAGAACAAGCTAGATTCATGTGCAACAGCAGCTCCAGCTCGGAAGCTTCCTTTCAGTATTCAGATAGTTTTAGATGATTTTACCAGTCACACTCCACATCGCGCCTGCGGAACTCAGGAATCTGTGCGGTTCTGCAGAAAAAGCTTCTGCCTCCACAGAACTGCAGCAACTCCGTCGTCCTCCCCACTGTCACGTCATGGAAATCTGATGGTGTGTGTGTGTGTGTGTGTGTTCGGTTTGAGAGAACAAAGGGGGTGAATGCGGTTGAGCAAATCCTAATCACCACAACACACACACACACACACACACAAACTCCCTACAGCTCTGCATTCACGGCGTTTCTCATGCCCATCTGCTTTCAACTTTCTCTGTTCGTGTTCGTGTGGTAACCGGCGCCTTTTGATGGTGAACTCTGACATTTAGAAATCACTTTCTATTACCCTCTTCCTCCCTGTCTCCCTCTCTCTAAATATGGCCTAGCGCCTTTCCTTGTGGTTAAACCTGGTGACTCATATCATATTCTGGTAATGATCATGGGATCCTGTTTGCTGCTTTGATGCTGTGCTCGGCGGTACATTAGTGTAACACCTCACAAAGCACAGCACGTCACTGCTCTGCTTGTTTGACTGGTGCACTGCATTTGGTGCAGAATGGGAAAAAGGTGGGGGGGTCAAAACAGCTGAAAGGTGGAAAATCTTAAAAAATCTTGAAATCTGTATATAATAAAAAAAAATACTAATTGTGTCATGAATCCAGGCGAGAGATTAAAACAAAGTCAAATTTTCAAATGAGATGTGAGATGATTAAATGTAAAAGTAGAATATTTAACAGAGGTTCATTTGAGCTGCTATTTTTAGCTTGTATAATTAGCAATATAATAAAGCAATAATCTCTTCTTTTCCCTGATTGCTTATGATACAATACACTGGAGAGTGTTATAAACTGCCCAGACAAAAAAAGGTCACCACTGGATTTAACAAAACAAATAGATCTGAGGTCAGTGCCGTCGGTCAGGTTTGTAGAATGAGGTGAGCTGCTACCTGGACACACTGAACGACCAGGTTATTGCATCAGTGGATGTTTCAGGATGACAGCGATCATTCATTTCACACATTTCCCACCAGAGTCCAGACCTCAACCCCACTCAGGTGGAGGCTTTGCTCAGGGTCAGACTCCACCATCATCAATGATGATGATCCTGGTGAAAGATTGATGCAACACTGGACGACATTCAATCTTAATTGAATTATTCAATTCTCACAATCTAAACAAACAAAGGCACAGTGAATGCGTGTCGTAGCCAAAGCTAAAGGCGTCCAATGAAATATTACTGTGGGATAAAATATAACTGTGACCTTTTGTTTTGGCTGGGCAGCGTTTTATAACATGACTCTAATGGTGTAACACAGTGTTGCTGATTGAGTCAAACTGAACATGTGACTGAATGAAGTGTCCAGAGATCAGACCGTGAGAGAAACATCTGCATCTTCTGGGATGTGGGACTTTTAGACTTTAGGGAGGATTCAGTGTGTGTCGCTGTTCATTGAGCTCAGTGTGAATGAAGCATCTTCACTGACGCCTGCTGACGTTTACCATCCACACTTTATTCACAGATAACTCTCTCTGACTGTTCCTAGGAGGAAAAAGAAGTGCATTCGCTACCTTCAAGGAGGAGGCTGCTCCAGCCCAGCTTCTTCAGATTTAAGTGCTATAGACTCTCCCCCCTCCCCCTCCCCCTCCCCCTCCCGCCACCGCCTCCACCCCCAGCTCCAGCGCCCCGCATCCCCGGGCTGCTCCCCTCCACCCGCCTCCCCATCGGCACACTTCGCCCTGTCTCCGCCCGCACGCGCTCACACACGCTTAGCGCACGGCGACCCGCGTCAGCCTCCCACCAAACACAGCCTCGTCGGCCTGGAACTGTCCGGCAAGCGGGCGTTCGGCTCCACGGCGCCGCTGTCGGCCGCCAAGGCTGCAGGACTTTCTCTCAAAGTGCTAACAGAGACTTAGCGGCCTGACGCTGGTCACCTCCGCTTCCTCCATGAAGACACCATGCTCACGTCATCTCCACAGTCATCCACAGTGCAGCCAAGAAAATGACCGACTCTCCTGCAGTCTCTAAAACCTGAGCTCCAGAGGCTGCACTTCTTCACCAAATGCATCATTTACAATGAGCCTGACTCAGTCTAAATGCTCTGCAAGAGCTACACAAACATCTCGTGTGTGTGTGCCTCAGGCATCAGCTAATAAAGTTAAGTTAAAATTAAACCCAGCATCAGGTTGCTTAGAGACAGAAAATGAATCAAGTTAAACAGTTGTTGATTCCGTACCTTTGCAGCACTGGTGACGCCATAAAGATGTGCTTTTAAAACGTATTGACGCTTTGAACCCGTCCTGGCGTGAGGACGCGTTGGTGCTGTAACCTTTAACAGCTGACCTTGTGCTTTGACCTCCACGACAATCAGAAACCGTTCTGCAACCGAGCCACGGCCTCCGGCAGAATGAGCAGCAGAGATCCGTGAGCAGCAGAACCTCAGAACCGCTCCTAAAGCTGCCGCTTTGTTAGGTTTAAAATCAGTTTCATTTCATTTCCAGACGTTTTCAATAAATGCTGCGCAGCTTCTCTGACAGATTAACAGCAGGTGAAAGAAGACCACTTCTTCCTGATGATCGTTCTTATAAGGCACTTTCCGGCTGTTTGTATCTCGCTTTATCCACCATTTCATTTTTATCCTGATGTCTCCTTTTTTGGTATTTTTGTATAAATAAGTGGTTTTATAAAGGTCAGATGTTTTGCTAGTGTGGACGTTTTCTTTATTTTAATCCGTTGACTATTTTCCTTTGAACATTTTGCAGCTTCATGAACTAATCTGAGACCAAATGGGTACTATTATATTGCATTGTGTTGTAAAGTTTTATAAATGTTGGAATTCCCTATTATAATTAAACTTTTATATGTTTTTATGTAAAAAAAGAAAAGGTAAATAACAAAAAAACGTTTCCTTTCTACCGTTTCTAAAGGCGATACATTGTGTTTCTACTCTTCTTTCTTTCGGTCGTGTTGCTGCAGCGGCGTTCAGCTGACATGTTCTCAATGCGTGCATGTGCCAACTTTATTGTAACAACACATTTGAATGAAAGTGCTTCGACTTCCTGTGCTGCTTCCAGCACTGTGGACAAACTGTAGGCCGAGTTCTCCCCAGCAGAGAGCGCTCGTGTGCTAGAGATGGTTTGTTTTAATTCCAGGACGTTCATGTCAGTAGTGGAAACACCCCAAGTATGTCTTTTGTATTTTTAATGCCTCAAAAGCCTCTGATGTATTACTTGTATGGATTGATGTATTAAAAGTGTTTTGAATATTTTGACCAGCTTCACTTCGATTACAACACATTTGTAGAATAATGCATGGATCCCTGCAGCAAAAACCACAAACACCATCTGTTCTTTTACGTGTTTTATTTACTCCTTCAGTATACGTTCCAGCATCCCCAAAAAGCCAAGAGTTTGTCTGAGTACTTTCCATTTCAATACAACATGAATTAGGAGTGAGCTTTCCAACGCTGTGACAACACAAGTACTTCTAGTCCAACAGACAACTTTTGCAAAAATAAAACTGCTTTTGACTCCAAAACTTCACTTTTTTCCTCTCCTAAAAAGTTTTCACAGACCGGATGCAGTTAGAGCAAAAAACTAAAAATTCACTCTTGCAATTTCCCCAAAAAACATATCAGTTAACCTAAAGAAAAACAAATTTGTCCAGTACAAAAAGACAACCACAGCGGTCAGTAAGAGTAGGGTATGAAAGCAAAGGACAGTCATCGTTATTCAGGGAACAAAACCATGAATCCAGGTCTATTTATTCTATAAGAATACACAACATAAATTTGTGGAAACAGAAAGGAGCTTCTTTATTTAAATTAACATCACTCAGGCAAGTTAAAAAGCTCATGCTAATGGTACACAGTAACTGGGAGATGGGGAAACCGGGGCAGGGGCTATGTGGCTCTAAATATACTAAATGTAAATATTAACAAGTATGAACAACGCCAGTGCAACCGGTTAGCGGGGACAATCCTCTGTGTGGTGGTGTTGACAGGATCTTTACTTCTCTTCACACCACTGGTTCTCTTTGCGTACCTGTGGACAAAAGAGAGGCTGAGTTTTCAAACAGGCTAATGTTGTGAGCTAAATATCTCTCCATTAATATATTAGATTTTGTTTGTGACAGATGGGTGATGAGTGGAGAAGCTACCTGGGCTTCCTCTTCCTCTGTGAAATCATTTTTGATGTTGAACGTCTTCCTGATCTCCTCCGGGGTTTTGCCTTTGATCATGTTGGCCACAGTCTTGCAGGTGACGTCTAACAGGCCTTTGATGTCCAAGTAGTTGGCGGCCTGAACACAAGACAACAGATGAATATGAAGGAGCAGGGAAAAGGTCGTCAGGAGAAATCTCAGCATCTAGAGGCTTATAAACAACCTGGGAATTTACTGTTGCATACAGACTACAATGCATGAAGCTACTTATGAATTTCACTGCTGTAGTTTCTCTGACTGTCAGGGTTTAATGCTTCATGCTCGGTTTAACCATAAGCAGGTTTTCACAAAGTAAACTGTCCTGTGTTAGAAGAGGCATAACGTTACAACATACTAAACATTCCTGTTGAGCTCAGCGAACACACAACCTGTTTATGCCTTGCATTTGTCTTTATGTTAAGCAGGGAATTCAGTTAGTTATTTGACAGTCCTGTGTCGTCAGCATGTCAACATGTTGAATAAGTCACATGTCCAGTGAGAGGCACCAACAACTAATGTTTCACTTCTTGGAAGCTCTAAAGCTGTAAAAGCTAATTTCGCAATTACCCGCAGAACCTGCTAGTATTTCCTTTCACACGCAGCCAAACAGGTCCATTCATGTAAAAACACTTCTGTCATTCTAAATTAAAACCAAATCTGTAATAAAATTAAATTGATTTACCAGAATAAGTTCAAACAAGGTGCCTTGGTCCACTTTGAGAAACTCCTGATCCCAAACAGGAATGTCATCTGTCCTCTTCTCCTTGTTCTCATCATCCTCAGGAGGAGGAGGGTCATCTTTGTGATGAGTGCACCACTGAATAACCTGAATGATCAAAAACACAGCCGCTATGCAATTGCACTTAAAAAAATATCAACACTTTTTTTAACAAAACCAGGGGTACAGTTCACAGATATAAAGTTTTAATCTTATCCAAGTTCAATTCAATCTAACAGACCACCACCCACAGCAACTTTCATTGCGTACCGAGACATGCGATGTTTCTGCACATCTAGAAGCACCGAGAAGCGTGAATCAGTGTTTTAAATAAAAGCATACATGCTCCACATTAGTGGAAAGTCTGTCTATATAGGTTTGATCTAGGGCATTTTAAATAATGTAAACATATGAGAAATAAATTTGTGCCTTTAACATACAAGTAGCTTTTGAACTAAACTGTCTGTTGGTCGAGTCAGGTGGGTGAGGTATTGCTATGCATTCTGTACCTTCTTCAGGATGGCTGCATTTACATTGGGAAGAGGAACTGGGTCATCATCTCCTTCATCATCCATTCCCAAATCTGACAACGTATCAACGATAGTCAAGCATCAGTCTCATAATGGATTGTAAACACAAGTCACAAGTGAGAGTGGATTTGAGTTGTACCTTCTAACATGGTTTTGATGGTGACAGACTGTTTTGCTATCTCCACGTCCACCTCAAAAATCTCCCCATCCGAGCTCTGTAGTTTTATTGTGGGCATTGTCTGCAAAGAGGAAGTCAACAATTAGTCACATGTACTAGTAACCACGTTAACGCGTGTGTACAAAGGGTGATTAGCCAACAAACTCCGATTAACAGCTGACACCAGTTGTGTGCAGTTAGCGTTAGCTAACATGGCTGATATTGTTGCCATGGCTAGCTGACAAGGTGGTTGTTTACAGATCATCAAAATCAACCTTCCTAAAAGTTACTTCGAAAAGAAATAAAAATAAAGACGGTACAAATGTTAACATCTTGTACGGATACCTACGCGGTCGTTACCAGTAACAATGACAACACAAATGAGAAATGGTTGAAGCTAACGTCGCCTCCAAACGAGCTAGCTATGCTAACGTAGCAGCGTCAGCTAGCGTGGCCCTGTCTGGGAGAGAAACTCTGACTTAAAGCTAAAGCATGAACGCGAGTTGGGTCGTGTGCGAAAGTCCGTTAGACACTATTGTTATCTGAATTACAGTTACTAAATAAAACATAAAACAACTGAGCATTCGCCTGCACAATGCCGAAGCTAACGTTACGCTAGAGGCTTTGGTTGTTAACGAGGCCTCCGAGCTACAACATCCCAGCATTTTGGGTAAAAACTGAAACAAAACACGACAAAGCTCGAAAATGGCATATTCGGCTTTACGGAAATACGGACCGTAAATGTTTTAAGACAAATCCAGAGGTGGGAGTCCTCTGTGGTCGACAGCAGGGCCTCGCAGACGCAGATGCACGGAACAGCGGTGAAAATCTCAGGGCGAACGCGATGCTGCCGCCCGGAGGTTGACCGCGTCAGACCGGGGGGGTGGGGTGGGGGCAGAGGAGGGGTGTTGGGGGCGTGGCCTGGCGGTCAATCATTAATAAGCAAATTTGCAAACAAACAATATATGTAACAGGAGTACTGTTTGCTATAATCGTAAGAATTATAAACGATTATATTTAAGACAAAATTATGTCATTTAGCGTTTTATTTTTGTATTTGTGATTTCTATCCCCTTAGTAAATTTCCTTTGAGAAATGTGTCACATCGCCTTTGAGGTTCCACAAAAATGTGTTTTGCGCTGTTGTCGGTAGTGTGTTATTTTCTAATTTTTGTGTTGTTTTGTTTGGTTTTGACACTTTTAAAATTTAACTTGGCTTCAAAGCCACGGCTGTAGTCGATTGTGATTAGTAAAGGTCCGCAGCGATGTTAGCAGCTTTTCTGAGTGTAGAATCTGTTATTTATTTGCTTGTATAGGGTCGGATGTGCAGGACCTCACAGAAGACAACCTGTGCACTGTTTTTGTCAGGATTTTCATTTTCCTTCAAGTTGCTCTCACCGTCTGACTGCATGCACCCTTATTGCCTGGCCGCCAGGTGGCGCTGCGTGACCTTTGTATGACAGATAACAGGAACAAGCGACGAATAGAATAACAGTGTCGTCGATATGTGTGCGCAAATAGATGACGTCATAAAGTTGCAAGGTACATACATTAAAAACAGCAAAACATAAATGTAAGTCGGTATCTTATATTAACTAGAATACAAAAAAAAAAGTTGGGTCCAATCGATCACCTTAGGTTTCAGGTTTTAAAAAATGTTTGTTTGCCTTTTGGCAGTTACACAAGCGCTATAATCATATTGTCACTGATGAAATAGATATAAAAAATACATTTTATAATAAAAAATTCCATTGATTTAAATTCAGTTAAAATATAAACAGTGAAGTATCAAAGGGTGCAAAGCTAAGTTTTATACTGAAGTTTGTGGCTAAATGTAGTTAAGTCATTAACGAGTCCATCTGCATGATGTGACGTCATACTGTAGCCGCATGGATTGGTATGTGGTGATTTAAGGTACCAAGTGGGGGTACTTTCTGCTTCGAGGTGAAAGAAATGTTACACACAAGAAAAATATTATTTTCTAAGTGCCATTAATTAAGCATTACTTTTATATGTAGCCATGAAGTCTGTGGCTCTTTCTAATCTATCCAACTTTGCAAAAGTTAAACTTTAAATTCAGGTTCAAAGAAAGTGTGTTCAAATCAGTGTATGAATCAAGCCTTGATTACTGAAAAACATTTGCACTGGTTTGAGAGACACAGATGCCATGATACAACAAAACAGTATCTAAGACAGCTCAGTTTCCATATAATGACACTACTAAAGGGGAAGACCCCTTCACAGCAAACAACCGGAAACTATTTTTAGATTGCTAATCTGGTGCTAGCCGGTCATTAAACTGGTCCCACACAGTTTCATTGTAAACTACAAATCAAATTTACATGAAATGATGGATCATTTCTTCAAAAAGGGCCAAGTTCTTTAGAACCAAAAGAAAGAAAGAGAGCAACACAGTCACATCGAGCCTTTGTCTTTATTAATCAAATGGCTTGGTTAATACAGACTCTGTATATCAGAGGGAGTCAGTGAGTTGATGTGGATAAATGCTCCATCATCTGTCAATCATATACACCAAGCTGGGTGGACTGCGTAAGAAGGGGTTGTCTCTAAAAAGGTGCATGGGATAAAGAAACCTTGTTTAAAACTTGCCTTACCTGGGCTTTATTCATTTTTTAAAAAAGGAAAAAAAACATCTGTAGTGTGAAATCATTTTCATCTTTTGACATATGATACATTTCTTTAGATGTACAAAAGTGCAAACAGATCATATTTTCGGTCTCCTAAATATAAGAAGCCATGGCCTGTGGGGTTTAAACAGCCGCATTTGAAGCATCAAATCTTTGTCGTGGACTTTGGTGCCACAAGTCCAGCTACAGAATGAGAAATTAGAACATTACTCTTATTAGTACAAGTCCTCTGCAGTGAATATTTTGATGATTATGGCACACACCCTTTGGTCCATCCATAGACACTCAGACATCGATTTTGCTAAATGCTTAAATAGGTCTTTGTGTAGATAATCAATGTGCACTGTTGTGTAGCCCCCCCGGTCTCACGCCCTCCACTTTTTGTCACTATCAGTTGAAGGTCATATCATGGCAATACTGGACTTGACTGTACAAGGGTTAAAAGGTTAGAGTTTACAGGAAGTAGTCTGGGGTGCGACGAGTGACATGAGGCTCGCCTCTACGAGGTGCAGGATCAAACTGCAAGCTGGAAATAAAGGGATCCAAGAAGCAAAGGTTATTCTTCAAATATGGAGGAATTTGATACTATTTAATGCCTGATAACGTCACAACTGATGGAAGCATATAAAACCCATTTCAAAAGGAAATACTAGTGCTTTAGCTTCAATTCCACAGAATTACATGAGCAGGTTACTTACAACGAGTATTTGAGGGTGTCGTCTAGCTCCATGATCGCTGCCTGGTTTCCACAGCGGTAGCAGTAGTTGGGAGCACTAAATATTGTCACCACGTTTCTCTCGTGGCACCAGTTGTAACCCTGGGAGAAGGGAGCAGATTCATTAAAACAAGTCTTCAGGGCGATTGTTGAGTCCGTCATGAGTACACACCTCCATAACCAGCTGATGGGCACGTGACACCAGCGTGAGGCGGTTGGCGTGATTGAAAGTCTCAGAGATATCCTGCCCAAAGGTGTAGCCAGCTCCTCGAGGAGAGATGCCCCAGCCGCCGCGGTCATCAGGGTCCGACCACAGCAGGTCACACATGGGACCCTGCAAAGCACCAACAACAGGAGGAAGAGCCTGTTAGGGAACGCAAACAGCCACCTTCACGATTTAACTGCAACCGTATGAAAAATGCTGTTTAGTGTTCACCTCGTGTGGCACTTCCTGTAAACGGTCCAGTGCTCTGATGTGATCCAATGTGTCTATGGATGGTGACAGTCCTCCATGAAGGCAGAAAATCTGGAAAAATAAGACAAGTTCTGTTCAGACAGTGCACAGTCTATATTTACATGAAACCAGCACCGACGCATGTTCCCACCTGAGAGTCTACCAAGGCGGTGAGAGGGAGGTAATCGAACAGGTCTGTGAAATACTTCCAAACGTTGGCGTTCCCGTATTTCCGTAGGCACTCGTCATAGAAGCCGTACACTTGTGTGATCTGTCTGCTCTCGTGGTTCCCTCTGAGGATTGTGATGCGCTCCCGGAAGCGAACCTTAAGGACAGAGGACACAGTCTTATTGTTCCGGTTTCCCTTTAAATAACATTTATGACTTCTGAACCATAACTTACCTTAAGTGCTACCAGTAAAGTGACGGTTTCTACAGAATAGTACCCTCTGTCCACGTAATCTCCCATGAACAAATAGTTTGTGTCTGGAGATTTGCCTCCGATCTTGAACAGCTCCATGAGGTCGTGGAACTGTCCGTGCACGTCGCCACACACCGTCACCGGACATCTTACCTCCTGGACGTTTGACTCCTTGGTCAGAATTTCTTTTGCCTGCAGGAATCACACACACAGACACAAACATTCAACTATGGCTCATGGATTAGAGGACAAAAACTAAGAGGAATGAGATAATGGCAGAAATCCAAACCGCAGCAGAGGATGAGCTCTATACATTTGGAGTTGGTCCACTGGAAGAAGCCTCTCTGAAACACTGGTTTATATTTGGACACTGAATAATCAATAGCCTAACATTTTCCGTGTAGTGCATAATCCCCCACACTGATGTGTGCTACTTCACTGTTCTGCTCATTCTATTGTGCTCACGTATTCAGCTACTGCAGTCACTGTAATTTTCTATTTCATCCTTTGTTCTCTCTCCCTCTCTTTAATTCAGGAAGGAGCAATTTCCTACCAGCATTTCTGCGTAATTCCCCCATCGGCCTCCAGTGAGGTCTGCATCAAGTTGCTACACAGTGATTACCACCATAATCTGTCCAAGGCCATAAACCTTTCCTCTGTGCGCGAGTCCTGTTTCATGTGTCTGTGCCCAGAAGCACAGACACAGCTCTGGTTGCACTGCAGCGTTTCCTGAAATCCATTAGTGTAACACAGAAAAGAACCAGTGCTCATGTTTTGAGACGGAACATTCGGCTGAGTCAGTTATAGCTACGAGGGGAGTGGCAACAGTCACTACACCAAATAACTAACTAAAAATAGTTCCTTTCTATAACCTGCTGCTGCAGCCTGTGATTCAGCTTCTGGCACAAAGCGCTTGGTTTTTAATGTCCAGTGATTCAGTCAGAACAAGCGGAAATCACAAAGATGTCATAATATGCAAAAGGTTTTCTATCATTTTATTTATTGCCTGATGCTGAAACTAAATTATAGTTAAGTATTTGACTTCATACTCTTGTCAATAAAACAGAGGACCTAAAAGGGGGTCAGGGTTTAAACAGGGCTCAACCTAGAGACCCAGAATAAGAACCTTTCCTCGAGTCTGCCGGTCAGAATAAAGGGGGGGGGGGGGCAGCTTGGAGCTCTGGTGCAAGCAAATCCTCTGAGGGAAACATGCCCCGACCGAGTGACCACCGACATGTTGGACGTGCTGAGCTTCACAATGACACAGATACAGAGGCGCGCAAGCTACTTTCTACGCTGCAACAGTTTTAGTGACTTTTAGGAGTTTATTATATTTCAGCATGATCACATGAAGTGTTGCTGGTTCACTCCCAACTGAGCGCCTGGCGTTCTCCTGTGGAACGCTGAATAGCAGAACAGACACCGACAGAGTGCTGAGGCTGCCTGACGCTGGAGCAGACGGCGGCGCAGGCAGGCAGCGCTCCACAACGCTGACCTACATTACACAGCGTCCACGTGCCCATCGACCATGTGGCAGCAGCCTTTAGACGACAGCCCGACCCGGGCTTCTGATCTGAAGTCAACTGAGCTGCTCTTCCACAGAATGTTCTACGTCCCCTATTGAGGAGAGTTTCTTTGTGGCTCCTGTCCTTTTTTTTTTAGATTAGGCAAAACAATCACCACATGCAATAGATTCTGTAACTACAACACAAATCTGTTCAAATTTGGTTGCAGGTTTAAAACATTAAATCAACACTTACTCTCCACCTTCAACTGAAATCTTGTTTTAGTGTCTCTGTATTTATGACATGACACGTCACAGCTGGCAATAAGGAGAGACGTTACATAAGTCCCTCACCCAGATTCTGGCCACACCTGGAACAGAAATGCCCCAGACCGGCTGCAGGGAGGGAACTTTGTTCAGGATCACAGCCAAGACGTCAGACTGTCAAAGTGCTCAGCCGAGCAGTGAGCGCAGCATCGTCGCAGCTGCTGCAATATGTTAAAGTGGGTCGAACGCGGCCAGCGCTCTCCTGGAGACGACTTACAGCGAATTAAGTTTGGCCCCTGGGCAAATTTTTAACCACAAGCGCTGACTTCACCCATGATAGTAGTTACGAGTTAAGGATCTTCTTCTACAACTAGAATCAGTGTGGACGTCTAGGCAATAAAAGCAGACAGAGTCAGTGTCTCCTCCTAAGATACTTTTGCAACTTCAGCATTGGCCATTTTGTGTCACAGTGATCACTGTATTGCTGAATAATATTCATTACTTTAGCTGTCTTCATCTTGGACCGCTGGTGAAAACTGAAACCAATTTGAATGATTCCTTTTTTTGCATAAATCAGTGACCTCATTCAGCAAACACAGCCCTCTTTGCTCACAGGCAATGGTTTCCACACTGACTAAGGCTTTTAAATCAGCATTCTCTCAGCATTTCTGTCTGAGTTGATGTTTCACAACAACACTTTTGTGTAAAGTGCCTCGTAAGCTCCAGTCGATGATGCTTTGCATACGAAGACAAAACAACTAATAAGTTCAGGTTTAAATAGTTGAATGTGCTCAAACGAGCAGAGAAGGTTTAAACTGACAAACAGGTACTTAACTGTCAAAAAGGTTTATTTCTGAACACGGGGAAAGTAAAACTAAAAGGTCAATAAAAGGATGTGTCTGTGTGATTCATCAGGTTCACATTCAGTGACATTTACTATGTGTAACTGACACAAAAATGTGTTTCATGTGAATGTGTCATTTTCTGCAATCACTGAACATCACATGCTCAAACTGGAGACATCACTACTTTAAGACAGAAATTAAATACAGAAAGAACATCTTAAGATGAGGGACATTTTGCATAATGCTGAAAATAATTGCTATAAACAGGATGAAGCTTTTATGATTTCCGTGGTCGCTGCACATTAAACACTACAGCAAACCTATGATCTTTCCTTCCTGCAGCAGCTGGAAAACTGAAATGAAAAGACTGAGGACGGATTACACAGCACATCTCATTCCTCCACACCCACATACGTCTCCAAACACAAGCAGCCACTCTGACTCACAAGGAACAATGTTGTCCTGAGTCACACTCTCTGATCCTCTCAGCAACAAAGGCCTTAATATTGTTAGTCATGCAACCCCAAATCAATCAGACCCTCTGCTATTTTTACATTAGAGAGGATGTAGTGTAGGTGGATTGTGCTGAAAATATTGCCTTAGGGCACAGGTGAAAACACTGTTAAATGCAGGTAGACAGGTCGACAGTTGGTCACAGCTGAGCACAGATGAGAGGGACAATAATTCAGCCTCAGTGTGAGTAAACTGTACAGGTTTCCTTTTTCCTCCTGACCACTGTTAAGGCCTTTTGCATCTTAGGAAGGAAACAGGAGACAAACAAGAGCGACAAAAGGTCATTATTGTATAGCTCACATTTCAATAACATTTTAGGGCCCTATACATATTCTTTGCTTGCCCACATCAAAACCAAGCCTTTGGCCAAGAGGTATTTTTCCAAAACGTAATGAAGCCAAACACACTAACAATAAAGCTAGCAGCCTTTTTGACCCAACTCACCCTAAAAACCAACAGCAAATAATGTATTTTAAACAACTGGAAATGACCACATCCAAAGAAAACAAGGCATCTGGGAGATGTTAACTGGAGGTCGTGGAACTGTCCGTGAAAAAGAGCCACTTGAGAATAACTTTACCCTTAACCTTAAATGAACACCACTCTAAACATGGTAGCACAGCTGCAGACCACAATGAAGCGCACATCTGGCAAAGGGCAAAAACAAGACATCTGTCCACATTTAGCCTGTTGTTATTGTGACCATTTTGGAATTGTGACCAAAACCAGCAGAAATCAGAAATAGCTCATGACATAAAGCAACATTAAACAGCAAACTCTGGCTTCTGGGGGATTCTGGAAAACATGAATATCCATCTGTAAATACTCCATTGTAATAATCTGTTGACACACACACACACACACACACACACACACACACACACACACACACACGAACGTTTCCTTAATCCCATGACACCTGGAGCTGCAAATCAGCAGGTGGCAGGAAGGATATTGGAGAAATAGTGGGTTAAGCTCCAGCTCAGGCCCGAAAAGTCTGCAAAAGCAGCCAAAAGAGGAGCAGAGCAAACAGAACCCTGCACGTCACGGATTTGGAGTCTGCGGAAACAGAGGAAACACTAAAACACTTCCTAGATCAGTGAAGCGACACCTGAGTGGCCAAAACCCGCAGCAGCACAATTAAACACTAAATGAAAACACAACTGGCCTTTTGTTGCTTTTGGGCAACGTTGGGTAAAAGCGCAGTGACAGGCGCTCATGTTGACACGTTAGTGCTAAACACTGGGACCCAGAAACCTGTGCTCAAACTTCACAACCTACTCACATCTATAATCAGAACGTATGAGATAAAAAAAACAACCGAGCGGTGAAATATGCGCACAGCGCAGCCAAATGTAACGTTACCCCGCGGACGCCATTTTAAGAATGTCTGGAAGGCGGCGGCAAAGAGGGAAGGAGACGGTAAAGAGTTAGAAAGTACTCACCTTTTCACAAAGTGTTTTAACCTGTCCCTCCGACAGCTGCTTACACTCGTTCAGCTGCTCGATCCACTGATCGAGCTCCTTCGTAAACACCTTTTCGTCCATTTCTGCGCGGTTTTTCTGGGTCACAGCAGTTCGTCTACTGATCCGCTATCCGGCCTTAAATTCGTTTAGGAGACGTTCCCGCGGCGTCGTCTTGTCTTTTCTACAGCGTCCAAAGCTGCTAAATGCGACGCATGCACCTCTGGCAGCCAGACCGCTACGATGCGCCTGAAACGGGGCGACGAGGAGGAGGAGGGAGCCGTCAGTGGCCGGATCCACCCTTAAAATAGCGTGTATCCAGCCGGTCGCTAATAAACACCGCACATCCGGCGGTGACCTTCGAAATAAAAGCATGGTTGTATGAGAGACGCATATTTGTTAAGACACAGAGTCAGTAAAAGTATTTACCTATATCTAAAATGTAAACTATAACGCGTACTTTATACGCAATGCTACAAAATAACGTCTGTTTTTATTTTTAATTGGTTACTACACTTAAAGATGCAACTCTGATCCAGATGTGTTGGAAACAATGACAAAACTTTGGTTTGACCTACAGAACAGTGGAACAAAAAAGCTGAGGCAGATTGTGACAGGTAGAGTAACTCATAGTGAAATGAACAAAGTCTTGCCAAAATGCAATGAACTAAATTTAAAAATTAAGTGATATATGATCTCTTCAGGACATCATTTAGCAGCTGCACCAATTTCCAATAAGTTAACTGCCATGTGCTCGAAACAGGGAAAATACTTGAGGAGGACGTCAACCCTCACAGGACAATTGTGTTTCCATCCAGGCTCCAGGTGCTCACAGGAGGAAGGAGCAGATGTCTGCTTGCCTGGTTCTTGACCAGAATATCTGAATATTAGAAAATTAACGTCATTCATATACATGTGATTAATTTGAATTTATAGGCTACTTATAGCTTTGTATTATTGTTTTTACAGTGCTTTTTGATTTCTGTTTAGCCAACAGCATCTTTGTATTAAAACAGCCCTGAAAACAGAATGAGTCATTATTCTGAGGAAAACAGTGGCATCAGTCAGCAAACAAAGCTTTATTTGCTGGGCTGGTGTGTAAATATAGACATCGGTCATGTCATGTGAGGCTATCGTCATGTGACCCACTTAATAAGTCATTCAGTGACTGTTCTGATGATTCAGTGATTTTTAAATGAAATCAGAATTCCCTCAGTACATCAACTTTCTATTTTTAACAACGTTTAATGATTCATAATATGTAAAATATTAGTAAAAATAATGATAATAATAATACCAATAGTTATTTGTAGTCGTAGTGTAACCTCCTAACATCCGCCGTCTGTGTCCACGTTGTCCAGCTTGACGCAGCAGCGAAGCTCCGCCCACACGACCCGCGACCGGAGACTGGTGACGGCGGCTCCGTCGCTGGCTCCGCGCGCTGCGGCCTCCGCTGCTTCATTGGCTCCGCGTTTACAGGAGGAGGAACCGACACGCGCAGGAAAATACATGAGCTCGGTCGCCGCGAGGCGTGTGGTGAATATTTTGGTGTGGCCATGATGTCACTGTTTTACATGGGGCTCATTGAAGTAAACAAAGGCAGCACGTAGCCTGCGGTTACGAACGAGTACACGGAGTCCGTGGACTGTGCTCACAGCTGGAGCTCGGAATGAGCGCGTGTCAGTCTCCTGCTCACCTGCACGTGCAGTAGTGTAAAAAGTAACAAAGTTATGCTTCAGCTCTGAGCAGAGACTTAAAGGGATTGTCACGTCTTTGTAAAGGCAACAGAGCCTTTTCTTGAACCTAAAACAGCATTAAATCACAAGAAAAGAAAAGAAATACAATCTCACAAAAACTATTATAACAAACTAATCTTTTTGAAGGACAGTTAGAGCCGGGAAGTGTTATCAGACATAAAACACAACTTTAGCGATACAAAAAGGCCTTTGTCAGTGGTTTGTTAACATCCAACCTCGTGATTCCCTTCACTTTTTCTTCCTCCGGGTAAATAATGATAGTCACAATAACAATGTTCCACCATATTACAGGGACAGCGTGTTCTATGAAGGAAATGGTTGTTCCTTCCCTCAGCAAGGTGGGGCCTCATTACAGCCTCACATCACTTTAAGCAAGGGAGCGTTTCACAACAGAAGCGCAGGAGCGTCTCTACTGTTCGTCCAGTCATGAAGCAGAGCTCAAGTTCACATCAAACGAGCGGCGATCAGAAGCTGAATGTGCGCTTCCTTTCATGGCCTTAATTAATACTCATCTGCTTGAACCTGTTGCTTCCTTTGTAAACGTGATGCTGGCACACGCTAAACACGTGGGACGCCTGGAAATGGATTTGTTTGGTTTTATCTGGAGGTGAATTACTTTGATAAAGTGGTGAATAGTAGAATAGTTTTATCCTCTAACTCATCACGTTGATTCCGGCTCCAGGAGGACTCTTTTCCTCCTCCCACAGAGGATGAACAGCGCGTTTGCTGCGATGCCTCCACTCTTGACACGTTCTTTATTAAGAAGCGGATTGAACTGAGCCGAGCAGAACCCAGCTGCCGCGCTGTGGTTGTCTCTGTTCATGCAACATCGGCCCATGTCATCATTCTGCTGTTTGGGAGCGCTCACTGCATAATGAACAAGCTCTGTTTACGCACACGCCGATGAAAAGCAGGCATCGGCTGCATCCTCACAATGAAAGGCTCACAGTCATCAGTTTCAGTCTAATTTCAGGTCGACGTCTAAAGTCCTGTGTTGCTGTGGAACATGATGCGGTTCTGCTCCGTGCACTTCACACCTGCCTGACTCCACCTCATCGGGTTTCAAGGCTCCTTCACACTGAGCCTGTTTTAGCGCATACGCATCTGGTGGAGCGTTTTCCACATTAACATTTCATTGATCAGGATGTCTGCTTGTTGTGGCATTTGCTCCATCGACTCCATTTACAGACAAACTGAGCCGACGCTGGGCTGTAAGTGAGTCAGAGTCGCGCGGAAATGACTTGTTTTGAAGGTGGATTTGACGTCTGGGCGCCTTCCATCACTTAACTGAACCCAACCACATGCGTGTCTCCAGCGATGACAGCAAGTTTATGTTGTTGTGATGTTGTGAAGTGATGACAGGCTACAGTAAATGCAGGCAACACAATACAGGAGCTTAGTCCAAAGTAACATAAGGCTCAGCGGCTCCTGTGAGTCTTCACACGGCACCAGTCAAAGTCTTCATTACTGGACCTCTGGCTGTTTAGTCCATTTGGATTTAAAAGCTACCTACTGCTGCTGTTCAACATCTAAATTTAAATTCTCTGCATGTGCCAAGGCAGTTTGGATAAAATCCTGTTTAAATCTAGGCGACCAGATGCCGACTGCATGATTAATGCCACTGACAGGCTACGGGGATAAAACAGCTGAGGCTTCTGTGTGTGACGTGTGCGACGTCTCTGATGTGGCGAATGAAACGATCATGATGAATGGATTGTTTTGGAAAGTTGGGCGATGATACTGATTGTGATCTGAGGGAGGACGCGCCCCGGAGGCAGGTGGGACCGAGAGACAACCCTCTCATTGGACTTACAGTATAAACATTACATCAGTGGCGCATTGAGAAGTCATGTGACCATCACCCTCCACATGACCTTGAGAAACTCCAAACGAGGTGGAGACGGGCGGACGATGAGACGGACGATGAGACGGACGGACGATGAGACGGATGATGAGACGGATGATGAGACGGATGATGAGACGGACGATGAGACGGATGATGAGACGGATGATGAGACGGATGATGAGACGGACGATGAGACGGACGGACGATGAGACGGACGGACGCAGGGACGAGGCGCGTGCACCAGACTCCTCTGCTGATTGTTTCCAATAAACGATTCGCTGCAGCCACATGAAGAATATAAATGAGTACAGAAAAGGTAACAGTGAAAAGTGTTATGCACAATAATACACATCTGTCATGAAATGGACTTTTTATGACTCCTTACATTTGTTTTTCTCCTCTTTGCTCTTTAAGTCTCTTCCTGTTTCTCATTACATTTGTTTTTACAGACTAATAATAGTGACACATACATAAAACTAAAATGGTCTCTACCTCTCTGCTTCTTTCCACCAATTAGCATCCAGTATTGTGTCTCCAGGATACCTGAAACCATGACAACAGCAGCTTGTGGTTCCCATCTGAGATCTTGGGCTCCATCTGCTGTTGACAAAGCAAAGAGGCACCTTGTTTACCCTCAGACACAACTTTGGATTCGTTACAGGGAAGATCCTTGGTCTTTAGGCAGATGCTGCTTTGTCTAAAGACCCGGTGCCTCTGGAATCGTTCAGCTTCCTCACATACCAAACAAGTTTTTGCAAACTAAATCTGCGTTTTCACATCACGCATGCATTACAATGTGTCTGTAACAGCCAGTGTTTCTATTAAGATGATGTCACACGGTCTTTATCTGGAAACGCAGCTTTCTCACCTGGCACAGACGCGATTCAGTGACAGCAGTGTGAGCGTGTGGGACGGCAGGCGGTCGAACAGATAATCCAGTTTCAGTTAAAGATGAAAATCATGCAGAGGTGACAAAAGCTGCAGACTCAGTGCTAGAAACAGCAGAGTTTAGTCTGTTTGTGACAGTGTAGCTCAGGTTCCTTCATTGGCTTTTATTTTGCTCCCTCATATCTTAGTCCCAGAACAAAGCAACCAGTAGTTTATTAAATGCAGAGCTCACCGTGTCCGACAATCAAGAAACCAATTGGCCGAAGGCAACAAAGGTAGTGGATCTGTGCTCAGGCCTTGTTACACCTTCACGGGTTTTCATGCCTCACTGATTCATCCCATGTCAAGGTATTGCTACAAGACGCGCTGTTGTTGCATCAGCAATGAAAAATTAATTGCAGCCCACAGTCACACGCAGCAGAGACAGTTGCAAAGTTTCAGGTTCTCGTATTTGTACAGACGCTACAAGAAGCTTTCACAGCAGCAGTAACAACAACAACAGAGCATGAAGGCCTGAGGAATGTCCACCTAATGAGACGTCAGTCCCACCAACGAAGAAACATGTGGCGCTGTTCCAGTCATTAGTTACTTGGTATTGAGGTTTCAATAGTTTGTTGTTTTGGAAAAACATTTGCCAAATAATGGTTTTTATTGTTTTCTCACTCCAAGTTTGTCCAGAGATTGTTTTTCTGTTTGGCCCGAGTTTATTTTTGGGCTATTTTGCAGGAGTATTGTCCACATCGCATTTATCATGTGTTGTAATTGATGAGAGATTTCACTGAGGTTTATTATAAAGCACCTGAGTAAGAACAACCATGTCTCCAGAGCCCGTGAAGGCAGCATTTCAATCAATCCTAACTGCATCACCGCCATCTGTGTCCTTCACAGATCCTCAAATCTGCCTCACAGACCAGAGGCCTGAACACTCAGCCAATCAGCTGTGTAATTTAATTATCACTCTGGCCCGTCCAGATGCAAGGAGACATCGCAGCTCTAATGAGACAATTAGCTTGTACCATCTTGAAGCTGTGCTCCTCATTAGCGCCGATGGCCGCTGCACACGGTGATGGCTCCATCGTTGACCCGCCTCAACACTCAGACTGGAGTCTTCCAGCCGACAGCGGGTTTCTGTGGAGACTAATGGGTCATTAGAGCAGTGGGGTAAAAAGGGCTGCGTGACCTCTGCTTCCACAGAACATGATGGAGAGAAAGGGAGCGAACAGTACAGTACATTAAGGTAGAATAAGCTTCAACCAACTGAAAGATAATACAATGAATCACAATTACAGTATGTTAATGAACAGGCTCATGCTTTCGTTTCAGTTCCATGGATTGTTTAAAGCAGTTGTGACTAAAGAACATACATGAACTATAACTATAAGAGAAACATTTAATCTGTAGGCACAATTCAGAGCAAACACAAGCCGATGTCAGTTTCTATGCAGGATTACGCCTCTCACAGTGTCTCTGTAAGTGTCCTGTCTATTTTAGCTCCATCAGGTTATTGTCCAGATCCAGACAGAGACACTGGTTTTCCTTATGAAGCAGGCAGATAGAGAATTGCACCAAACTATCACTGACTCAAGCCTTTCTCAGGCCTGACTAAGCACGGATCCGTAATACTTCATTAAATGAGTTTACATCACAGACAGTAACACATGATGTAAACACGTCTTCACATAACGGGGCATTTTTTCAGAAGCCAGAGGAGACTCTCGGTGAAGCCAGATCCTTTTGTCTGTGACCTAGATTCTCATAACAGTGAAATGCTAACGGGACTTTGGGTCTATTGATAGCTGCAACCTGGACTCTGCCAGGGAAATGGCCCGGGCAACATTCAAGATAGATTAAATAGCCAGTTTAAGTACTTGAGCTTTCAGAGGGCTTTTATTATAACGCACAAGCGGACGCCTGATTTTTAGTTCGGCTGATTGTCTCATCTGAAATTCTTGAATACATTAAAAGATCATTCTTTAACATAAATATTTGTTATTTTCCACAATCAGATTCAGTCTCAAGATAATTTGCTATTAAGATCGTTGTTCCAATTATTGTCCTAATTACTAAAACTCTCCCAAGAGTTCAAGTTTAACCAAACTCTGTTAAACTTTTTTGTGCTTTTTGTGAGAGAAATGATCCTTCCCTTGTTTGGGCTATTTAAATATTTTAATCTCTTTTGTGTCTCTCTAAATCACATGATTTAAACGAGTTGATGTCAGACAGGACCCTGCAGACAGAGTGCATTAGCTATAGATGGATTATCTAGATTTATCATAAACCACTTATTGCATTGCTGAGTAGATTACTGGGTTGGTGCACGTTCATTTTTAAATTCACTTTTATCTGTGCAGAAGTCAAAGTCAGGTGGTTGAATCAGGTGGACGGCAGCTGCATCTTCTTTAACAGAAACAAAGTGAGCTACTCGTTACTCAGCGCGCTGCGTTCACTGTACTGAACGTCTGCGTCAGTCTTGCTTTCATGGGGACAACACAGCACAAAATCTGAAGCAAGGTGGGCACATGGAACACGTTGGTTTGTTTTGCTTTTCATTTTTGCGGAGTTAAAGATTGTAATGATTTCTCCATGTGCACTTTTCTGAAAAACATACAAAACCTAGTACACTGTTACCATGACAACAGACAAAGTAATTGTGATTATATAGACTATACCTTTGAAAATGTAATGAATGCATGTATCTCGCTGAGGACAAAGACAAGCTGAAGTTACTTGTAAGAATATTAAAGCAGAGGTAAAAATGAGGCTCATTATGTAAAGTTAATAATATTAGTACTGAGTTTAAATTTGTTTATATATGAGATGATATTATGTAACAATATCAATTTTAGCTGCAGGGCAAATGTAGAGGCAGCCACCAAGAGACTGTGTTTGAAAGTATACAAACATTTGTTTTTAAAATTCAAAATCAAATCAAAAGAAGATTTCCTGATATCGTCCACTGTGCAGGAACCAGGCTGAAGCCTCTATACAGGAGATGCAGGTTTGTACTGTGGATCACAGGCATGTTGGACGCCCTATCACAGAGAAAGAGCAGAGACTTTCTGGAGTGTGTTGTTCATCACTGTAAAAATGATTTGCAGAAGGTTGGAGACATCTTCTTAACTAGGGGATATTTGTATTTTTTTAAATATCCAAATCTTTGATGAGCACAGTTACAAGTTGCTGCTGCCTCTAATGCTTTATGGAAAATTGCACTTAACAGGGAGACGATCAGTCTTAGCTTATAAAGTAATTACATGATGTCATCCTTATTGGGCAAAGCTGAACATCACAGCCTGTATTAAATCAAGCATTTAAATGACCTAAGTACAGAATTTTTTACATTATTATTAAGTGTTGATGAAAAACAATAATGCTAGTGGAGATATTTTGCAGCACTCACCCTGTATCTCAAGATCCTAACCGGAAATAAAAACACGTGGGCACATAATTAACATTTCTACAGAAGTAAAAAATAAAATGCCTGTGACATAAAAGGGGCGGAGCCTTTGTAAGGACTGACGTCACCACAAATAGCGAGCCAGTTGTTTTTGGGAGAAGAAGAAAAGGGCTACAAGCGGAAGAAACACCGTATTTGGTTTCGGATAGTACTCGCTTTATCATCTCACCTAAGATTTTGTAGTTTTTTTACACATTTAAAATAATGTCAACCCCAGCAAGGAGACGGCTTATGAGAGATTTCAAAAGGTACCGAAGCGTTTTGCCTGTCATCTGTTGTGTTTGCGTGTAGCTAACGGCGTTAGCCGGTGAAGCTAGCCTAGCCTAGCTTTGCGCTAGCTGCTGGTGTAAAGAATAGCCTAGCTAACGTTACTGGAAAAGAAGCTCAACCTGGGTTGTTGTAGCAAATATCACGAATGTACACAGTTAGTCAGATTAGGTGGCATCAGGATGATTAGCAGGAGCGTGTTTGGGTCGTTTAGTGTCGTCTCTTAAGGAGGCAACTTGATTTAATACAGCGCTTTGCATCTAAAGAACAACGTTAGTCTCTTTATTTCTCCGCCGGTTTGTTTGTTTCGGTAACACAGGAGATTACATTTGCCTGGATGAGTACTCCAATAAAACCCCTGTCTTGGCTTAATTGGCATCATTTAGGACCTAATTGCGGCAGGATTTCTCTTAATTACTCATCGTTGTCTGCATTCTGGGCTTTTAATCTGCTGTAACCAAAGACATTCAACCAGTCGGCGAACACTATCATTCTGTTTTTCAAACCCACTGTAGCAGCAACGTGGCTTGCAGGTGTTGCAGAACTCCGGGTGGGGGGTCCTGGGGTGCTCGGTTTCATTATTCATGATGGTTAGATGCTCGGCTGCCACCTCCACCTAGTGTTTTTCTAAATTACGTATTAGGAGACGCACAGCCCCTGCAACCCTATCCACTTATGGTGTGAATATGCTTCCTGGGAGAACACCTGGCAGAAGGGTTCTTGTAATACCTCCCGTCCCCAATCTGTTGTCTTGCTCCATATGGCATCCCACAGTAGGTGTTTGTGTTGAATTCACACACACCTGTCAGTGGATAAAACGATGCTAAGCTATTCTACTAAGAAGCAGGACAGATAAAGTGTCAGTGTAACTCTACTCTGCGCTGCAAGTCCCCCAGGCGGTAAACTGCAACACACTGAGGCACAGGGAAACCCAGTGGCACCTTCCTAGATCAGCCTTTGTGCTGATGCCAAAGCTGGCAGATTGGGATATTGTCTAATGCCCTCAGCCCAACTGTGTTTGATCAGTAAGTCACTTGATTCGCACAATTCGTGTCTTCAAGCTGAGCTATGTACTTATTTGAGCACTGGCACTTGTGCCATGGTTGGGCTTTGGGAATGAGAGGCCAACGCTGGAGATCAAACCTTTTGTCAAGAGTTCCTTGACATATTATTTAGTGAAGGGTCTCCAAATGTATTTTTAGAAGCAGCTGATGTTATGAAACCACCAATCAACTTAAATTTTTGTATGTCCACTTTCTTTTGTATTGTAGTGAGTGTTTAGCTGTATAATCATAAGTCTTTACAGCCACTTCCCTATTTGTTGAAGATGTACACATGTAACAATTACAGAAGTTATTTTATCTGTTGGTTGTTTTAGTATTTTGTTTCCACCAGCAGAGCTCTTAGGCAGGTTATTGTAAATGAGGTTAATTGCAGTGGGTCTGTCTCCAGCTTGGGACATAGACACAGATCTGCACTCACACTCAGATGCATCCTGCTGAATTTTATAGCTCTAAGCTCTTATTAAACCAGCTTTATACCAGGCATGGGATCGCAGGTCTAAATGAACTGGATTCAGCTGCTCACATGAGAGTATTAGATGCTTTTCTAACTCTGAGGTTTCTGACTAATGATCATTTTTACACATGTAATCCTCACAGTTGAAACAATTAGGCAGAGCGTATTAAACTAGAATAAGATATCTGTGTTTTATACTGGATAGAGCTGCAAAGGACGGTACCACAACAAACATATATTAACTCCAGGGTTGAGGTTCTAGGATTGTGTGGAGCGGTCACAGGACCGGCATTTGGATTTGAGCCCTGAAGCCTGTTTGTCTATTTGCATCATGTCATTATAGCAGTTCATGTTTTGACTGATAATTATCCTGCAGCCAAGGTGTTAATTAAAATCCTCACGTACTCTCCTTTGGTTCCTCTCAGTTGTTTCTTGTGCGTTTTGCTCTTCTTATATTTTGTTCCATCTTTGCTCACCTCCCTCCTGTCGTTCTCTTAATGTGTCTCTTTCTCCGTCTTATCCAGGCTTCAAGAAGATCCTCCCACCGGTGTGAGCGGGGCACCATCAGAGAACAATATCATGCTTTGGAATGCTGTTATTTTTGGGTGAGTCACGCTTGAACATTCAACTCCACCCTGTTGTCTTTACTGTGCCACTGTGATTATGATGCCCCCACCTCATGCGCGCACACACACACACACACACACACACACACACACACACACACACACACACACACACACACTACTGCTGATTTCTATGTTATCCTGATTTTTTTAAAAATATTTCTGATTACAGATTGTTGCACAAAGCAGCCTGGATTGCCAGCATGTAGTGATCCATGGGGTAGTTGAGGGAAGAAACTGTTACAGCTAAAAATGATGGCGAAAAAGGGAATATAAAAATCAGAATATAAATCAGATAAAAATATTTACAGATTTGTTTATTGGTGCAAAACAAAGCATGCAGAAAAATATAAAGCTCATCAAAAAGCAACAAGGTACAACACAAACAAACCAGTGTCTAAAAATAGGTTTGGTGACTGTTCCTCCTCCAATTCTAAGCTTCCAGAAATGTAAAACACAGGAGAAGTAATAGACTTTGATGGCTATGCATCCCTCAAGTTGGAAACTAATGATTGTTTTCTACGAGCAGAAAATGAACTGGTCGCAGTGGGAATAAGAAATTTGGAAATAATTTCATTTCTCTCTGGTTTCCCCCTGCAGGCCGGTGGGAACGCCATTTGAAGACGGTAAGTTCTCTGTTTTGATTAATCTTGTCTATAAAGTGCAGACTCCATGGGTGCACATTTATCCAAGCTCTGGATTTCATTTAACTTTCTCCTCCACTGTTGTTATTGGACAGTTGCTCGGTGCTGTCTGTCTCTCTCAGTCTCCTGGGCTGCAGTACATGTTGTAAAAAAAAATATGAAGAGCTAAATATGTGAAGGTGATGGTCATTCTAAGCCAGCACAATATCACAGAATAAGAAACCGCCCCTCATCTATTAATGGTAGGAGGGACGAAATGATCTCAAAAAGTCAGGTGCCAAATTATGGTAATTTAAAAGGACTGGGTTATTTTAGTTTGACATTTTCACAGGTTGTAGCTTTGAATACAATCACACAAAGTTTCTAATAAAATAGTGATGCGAGTTTAAAGAGTTTGTGGCGATATTGGACCAATGCTGTAGGCTTTGTCATTTCCCTGTTCTCCCGAGCTCCTTTGTGTTTGTACAGTGCAGTGGGACAGTGATATTGAGCTGGTGGTTATTAAACTCATCACAGATAAGAATAGGTCTGAAAACAATAGCCAAGCCTTTGTGTGAACAATGAAACACTTTTAGCTTGCTGTGCCCATTTCTCCAGCTCATACTGGCCTTTGTGGAAATTAATTTTAATGCACCTAAAATAGAAGTGAAAAGGGACAAACTGTGCAATCCCTAAGGGCCGCGACACCGGGCCCACGGCCAGCTTTTTAAAAGTTTAATATCGACTCATTGACACTTTTTTGAGTTAAAAATTGACAATAGTCTCCTAAGTAAATGTTTTGTTTTGTTGGTGCGGCTCTAAGAAGATTTGTTGCGTTTCTATATGATTCTATATGATGAAATAACCCTGGAGCTATTTTTTTGTTGTTAATCAGTTATTTCAATAATTTAAATAAACAAACGTTCTTTACTGGCTGTAATTAAGATCGGTGTCAGGCAGAAGTGCTGTCTCTGTTTGTTTTCTCATTAATCATATTCCTCCTTAAAGCCTCCTCTTTGCCTGCAGCAGCCACATCTCTGCAGGTTCAGTTTCTGTTTCCAGCCGAGCCAATAGTATTTTTAGCAACATAATTATTTCTCCTGCTTCCTCTGACCTCCTCGATCCCTCACATCTGTATTCTCCTCACAAAATGACTTCTGCGTCTCCTTCTGTCTGTGATCTTCTCTTCGCCTCATCGTGTTCCTCCCCGCTCCTCGTCTCTGCAGGAACATTTAAGCTGCTGATAGAGTTTTCAGAGGAGTACCCAAACAAGCCTCCCACAGTTCGCTTTGTCTCCAGAATGTTTCACCCTAATGGTAAGCAGCAGTACAGTTGCACATTTACACTATCTGAACAATATATTTGTAAATAGAACTTGACCACTAAGGATTAGAAACACAAAACACCAACAAGTGTATGAAACATGTAGAAGGTACTTTATGTCGACCATGTGTTTGTGGTCCCTGTTTTGCAGTTTATGCTGATGGCAGTATATGTTTAGACATCCTTCAGAATCGCTGGAGCCCCACATACGATGTGTCGTCTATACTCACCTCCATCCAGGTCAGTCGCTCAAACTGCCTTCAAACAAAGGGGACTTGAGTCAAGTTCAAACTTTATTTTGACCCGACACATCACATTGTAACTTTCTGGACAAAATTTCTGGTTTTGTGTTTTTCTTTCGTCTATACTCACAAACACACCCTCTTTCCATTCATGAATACACTCAAATGGATCATTATCCAGTAATCAAGGATAGATGTTGAGGTTGGTCCACTGTGTCTGCAGAAAAATGACCTTTGTGTAAACACGCACAGACCCGTGTTCCTTTTGTGTATGCATTCTTTGGTTTAGCTCCATTCTCATTGTTCCTTATCTTCCTCAGTCGTTGCTGGATGAGCCAAACCCCAACAGCCCGGCCAACAGCCAGGCCGCACAGCTCTATCAGGAAAACAAGAGGGAGTACGAGAAGAGGGTGACGGCCATCGTGGAGCAGAGCTGGGTGGACGTCTGACTCGTCTCACTCTCTTTATGGCCCTCTCTACATCATCCCAGTCTCATTTTTACCTCATCAAGGAAAAAACAGCAACTATATCAGAAGAACTTAAGTGCCACCTAAAAAAAAAAACTCGCAGAGAACAACCAAACCAGAATGCACATTAACTTGCTTGCCAACACATTTGAGGAAACAAGGGAGGGAATCAATCTTATATCTGTGTTTCTTAATTTTACTTTTGTTATTGCATGATGTGAAATAAGTTATTGCTAACAGAACTTGTAATATATCTTTGTTTGGACTGATACTGTTAGTGTTTGAGTTTTACAG
Source organism: Betta splendens (assembly GCF_900634795.4). Taxonomy (NCBI): domain Eukaryota; kingdom Metazoa; phylum Chordata; class Actinopteri; order Anabantiformes; family Osphronemidae; genus Betta; species Betta splendens. Next base: position 1,820,007 of record NC_040894.2, on the reverse strand, counting down.
ATATTTTGTTTTGCCCTTTTGAAATCTCTTGTTTTTTTTAAGTGTGCACAACTTGGCTGTTGAAATGACCGTTTGGTGACCAAATGAGCACATTTTTAAAGTCACAGAATAAGCCAGCAAGGCGCCTTTTGAGTGTTGGTTTTAGCTTTAAGCCAACCGCAGATGCAGCTGATAAAACAAACAGATCTGGTTCTGTGTGTCTGTTATTTTAAGACACTGTAAGTTTGGATTTGCACGCGTCACAGGCTGCAACAGCATCAAGTCTCTGTGCCACTGATGACTCACAACTTACTGGCTACCAAGCGCCGAGCTTGTAATCACTGCTGCTCCACGCTTGAGACTGTGATAACAGATATTGGCAGTTGAATGAAACACGGGGTAAGAGGTGGACTGTAGCTACTGAAGTGGGTGAGGATTCTAGTTACAAAGGGGAATTACAGAAATATGGATTGTTTCACTGGCCTATAATATTTGGCAGCTGTTCAATCCTAGTTAACAGGACTGCATAGCATTGATAAATACTGGGTTCTGCAGCCTGTTCACTTCTATTTCCCATAATGCCTACAATTTGCAGAGTTGCATTTAAGCTCAACTTAAGCACCCACATGCTCCTCCAATTTCCTTCACCACACAAAGAAACTGACTTTCAGAAGGCTTTGTCGCCTGTGACGTGTATGCCTGATTCAAGCTCCAGTGTTTTCTGAGCCATCTCTAAAAAGCTGCTCTGTTCAGCGCCTAGACTGAAGTGTTAATTAGTGGACTGACAGAACCAGCTGCTGCAGAGAACAGAAGGGCATCAACTGTTTTCCCAACAGCTTAAGTTGTTTCCATGCCTGTATTTGTCTCCTATTTTATTTTAATGTATGTGTCCAATTAAGATGCCACTTGAATCTAAATTAAATATTTAACCATGCCAAACATCAGCTAATTAAATCATGGAACAGTCATCGATAAACCATAAAGTTGCTCTTTTCTGAAACGATAAAGGTCATATTGTGGCTTGTGACTTATTTCACCCAAGAAACAGAAGGGATATGTTAAAATTTTGTGAATTAAACAAAAATGTATACTTATAACAATATGCTGTATAAACATAATAAAACACATTTTTCACACTTTCTCTTTCTGTTTAACTTGTGTTTTTGTTAGATTTCTCTTACCAGAAAATCTCATTAACCACATTAATAGTGGAAATGTCCATAAGCAAATTCAAGTTTGCAATGTAAAAGAAATAAATTCTGTTCATCACAGTTTGAGGTGAAATGTGTAACAGTTACATGTTATATCCTAGTGGCCTGGTAGCTTAGTAGGTAGAGCCTGGGCCTGGGAAGCGGAAGGTCCCAGGTGTGACCCATCCAGCACCAGGTCTGTCTTTGAGCAAGACACTTCAGACCAGCTCCCCGGCCGCAGCACTGTGGCTGCTCCGCAAGGGGAGGAGTGAAAATACAGAGGTTAGTTTCCCATGTGGGATCAATAAAGAGGTTTAGCAAGAAAACAAAACATAGTTTGCATCTTTTCAAAAATGAAATTCACTCCTTTGACCATAAAAGATTAGTTGAACACATTTACATACAATCAGATGGGGTTATTTTAGGTACTGGAGACGACAGTCACCTTTAACTCAGCTGATGCCGCCCCTCAGTAGGAAAAAGGCAAAGAAGGGGGGTTCTGTCTCCACGGCAGAACCAATTCCCCAATTGAGGAGATGAATTATATCTTTGATCAGTGTCTTATGGGAATAATAAAGTTCTTTGAGACTTGACGAATAACTATGAATTTAGCTTCAGTAATTTCCAAGGCAGTAGTTTGTTTTTATGAATTATAACATAAAATACAACCCACAAGTAGAAAACACAAGTCCTTTATTCTCTGCAGGACAATTCGTATCCAGCTGTGTAAACCACAGTGATGGTTCACATCTGAATTGATTAAAAACAACAACAACTCTAAAAGTGTGCATTAAAAACCTAAAATAGAAATGATCATCTGTCATAAAGATGCAGGATTGTTAAAACCACATAAATGTTTTTAGCATATTAAGCAGTACATCACTGCTTGTTTGTACTGTACAACAGCTGAGTCCCATCAAGTCCGATCCAGCAGAACCAAAGGAAGCGACACTGGTCATCGACCCTGTGACAAACAGACAACACGGTTTAACTACAAACTGTGAAGACTCTCAGTTGTTCGTTAAACGGCTCCTTGTTTTTATGTTCAAGGTTTTCTGTGGGTCTGAAACGTACCTGTTGCTTCTTAACAATCTCATCTCTGGTCTTGAAGACCGGAGCATCCTCCACCACGATGCCCTCAGCCATTTCCTGCACTTTGTCCAGAAGCTCGGTGCTGTATCTGCCATAAAAGAGAAAAGAGTCCGCGTCAGGACGAGTCACGGTGAGTTAGAGGACAGATTATCCCACTACATCTGGCACCGTTTTAACCGTTTTAGGAGTCAGGGGTGGGTCCACAGACACCTGAGAGCTACATAAAGTCCTTTTAACCGTGCTCCACACTCACATCAACACCCGTCAGACGAATTAAGACGGAACGTTTACGCACCGACAGCCGAGGAAGACGTTGTTGGCCCAGACCATGGACAGAGAGAGCAGCTGGTCCTGCTGCTGCTCCTCGTAGTCCTTTATGTTCCGCAGGATGAACTCCCTCCTCGCCTCCCAGTGTTTTTCACTTTCCCAGTAACCTCGAAACGTTTCCACCTGCTCCGCCAGAGCTCTGTTTTGTTGAATAAAATCATCCACGTCCAGGGCAGACATCTTTCTTCCTCAGCGACGCTAACTTCCGGTCTCCGCTGGTACCGGAAGCCGCTTTCGGACATGACGCTAGTTTAGGCAGCGACACCTAGTGGTGGAACATAGCGTCGCAACTGAGCCGAAAAACCCTCTGCTCTGACTGTGACTGGTAGAGGAGCTGCTACGTCCTGTACTGTAGGAGTAGTTTAACCTCTGTGACACATCAGAGCATCTTATCCTATAAAGAACCAAACTAAAGCAGTAACATCTCCACTGAGCAACACAGACCTTCTGCAGCCTCTAAAATCCACCTCCTTTGTAGGCTTTCTCTGTTTGTACATACACAGAGTAGCTACACACACACACACACACACACACACACACACACACACACACACACACACACACACACACACACACACACACACACACACACACACAGGGTTAGATGACATGAAGTCATCGATTCCAGGAAAAGGACAGACAGACAGACAGACAGACAGACAGACAGACAGACAGACAGACAGACAGACAGACAGACAGACAGACAGACAGACAGACAGACAGACAGACAGCTTGCTGCACCGTCACTGGTTTTACTTCCACGACCCAGAAAAGGGTGAGTGTAAATCGCTGTCAGAGCGTCTTTAGCGTCATTATTAGAGCCACAGGAGGAGCAGAATGAGCAGCTTTAATGATGAGCTGAGAATCCACTTGAATACTGACAAAAACTATTTTGCCTAATCCCACAGGCTGCTGGTGCTGCGTTCTGCATAGGAATCAAGACAGAGTCTGTTGGAGCCTCAAAAAGAAAATGGTGCATGTCAGTGTGAGGCCGTCTTTAAACTGCTGCTGCTCACCTGCATGAAGGTGATGCTGAGCTGGAGGGAACCGGGCTGCGACGCTTAGAACCACAGAGGAGGGAGTTCATCCTTTTTCTGCGTCTTGAAACCCCTTTGGTCGTTTCAGCTCCATCCAGTTTTCTGTGCAGCTCCGAACATTGTAATTATGCTTCCACACGGTGTCAGTTTACTGTAAGTGGCTACCGAACATCTTCTCCACAGAACTCTCATGATGCAGTACTTTACAACCAACACAGCCAAAAACGCAGCTGACCTGAGAACTGCACGGTGCAGCGTGGCTTCACATAGAGGTCAGAGGATGTGGACCCTCCATTCTGCTCATTCTTTGGTTATTTCAATGGGAATTTATATGTCTGGAATAGATAAATACCCCAATCTCATTCATTTCTAGACTAAACTATTAATTGACCAGATTTGCAGGTCACTTGACTGGAATGAGTCTTTAAACCTCAACATCAAATGACATCCTGCAGATAAACACGACCCTCGGCCCACGTATTTATTCTGTCTTCACTTTCCTCATGAACCAAGTAAGTGCACATAAAATCAAGCTTTCACCTCCTCTGAAATTCCCCCAGAACAACCAGCGGCAGCGCTCTGGGTACCGTATACTTTGGGCCGATTCCAAGTCATACAGGTCGCGGCTTTATTGAGTGAAGCAGCCCATTAAGTTTATGGCCCCGCGCTCTCTCAGCCTGAAATACACACTAATGCAGGAATAATACACCGCTGTCCAGCCGGCGCTGGCACGCGCTCGCTCCTGATGAGTCACCTAATTTATGCCAACTCAGGGGAAAAGTAGAATAGGGCAAGATGCAGACAACAGGTAGGCCTTTGAGCCGGAGTCGTAGAGGGGAGCGAGGATGAACGCAGCCTGGAGACGAAGGTGAGCGCCACCGGAGCGGAGTCACGCTGCGGAAAAACACCGCTCCTCATTTTACCAGCGTTTCTGTTACGTCTCATTACAAAGAAGTTGGCAACTTGTTTCTTTTACCGCATATGAAGTCTGAACATGAACTGTGAAAAGAGCTGCTGCTTTTTTTTTTTTTAAAAAGTACCTTAGTATTAAATCTGAGTTAAAGACATGTATTTTGAAGGATTTGGTCTCTTTTGCCTCCACATAATTACACAGGTAATTGATAAATAAACACTTAACAAGGATAAGTAGCAGTTTAGCTACGGAGTTCGTTTGACTAATGAAGTTTCTGTGGCTGATGATGAATGGCTGAAGTGCTGCTGTTGTTGCAGCACCTCTAACAACACACTGATAAGAATCAGAGACGCTGTGCAGTGAAACCTGCCCATCTGGTGCAGCGGCACCCTAAACGCAGTACGAGCGGTGTTTGACCCAGATGTGGGAGGATCCGCTCTACACAAACAGCCAGGAGCGGCTACGGGTGCAGAGGGGAACGAGGGGCAGGGTCACGGGGGACGGCACCCGGGGGGGGGGGGGTTGGGAGGAGGATGCTGCTGAAGCTGCTGCTGCTGAAGCTGCTGCTTTTGAACGGACCCCAGCAGAACCCGTCCTCCTCTCATTTGACTGCTCCTTCGGTCCTCGTCCGCTCCGCGCATGTTAAACCTGACGTTCCCGCCTGCGTCAGGTACCAGTCGTTCGTGTTCACGGCTCCACAGATATTTGTATCGAGACGTTTCAGGCAACAGAACAAACTGAGCGAAGACGAGATGTTCAGATGATGCGCTGTCTGTCAGAGCCCAGATAAAAGCCACGCGTCCCTAATGAGATGGAAATGCAGCAGATCTGTGTGTGGAAGCTGAACTCTGGGGCAAACTCTGCAGACTGCTTGATAACAAGGAGAGGACAGTGGTTTAAACAGGGAGCAGTAGATTACACATTGATCAAACGCCCGCCTCCCCTTCAAATATAGATTTTAGAGAAATGTGTAGGGAGGTAATTTACCTGCCAAGCGCTCCCTTTGGATCACTGTGAGCAAATCAATCACTGCTGGTGAGATATTATCACTTAAAGTGCTACTGCAGGCCTTCACTTTGAACCGCAGCTCCAGCCGCCAATCATTGTGACAGCGGGCGACTGTGCTGCTGAGAGTCGGCCCCGACTTTAAAACGCGAGGGTGGAGGGAGATCAAGGTTTAAGAGGTAAAAAGGAGATGTTTGCAAATGTTAAGGATTAAATGGACCGAACTGCACTAAACGAGTGAAAAAACTTACTATAAAAAATGACATAATGGACACAAACAAGCACAAAGAGTCAAAATAAACCAAAAATAGACACAAACATAGAGACACAACCATAAATTGTTCTTATTTAAAAGTCCGAGACACATGAGGTCAAAATATAGAAACGACGTGAGGACAGAGGTAAAAAAAGACACCAGACAGTTACAGACACAAACCAAATGAAGCAGAACAGACAGGAGATCAGGTCTAAGTGACACAAAATGACCTTAAAGAGAAAGTGGAAATGGCTGACGATGACCCGGAGAGACACGACGGCAGAATATGGACACAGAATAATCATAAAGAGGCAGAAAACGGCTTCTCAGGAGCCAAACAGCGGAGGGAGCGGCACGAGGGACGTCCCGGGGCCTTTGATCTGCGCTGCGCGCGGCCCTTCGGATGATCGCCCCCCGCTGACACCGACAGTCTCCGCTGTGTTTCCGTATGATTTAGCTACATGGAGGATTATTCTAAAGTCTGCGGCCTTAAACCTGCTTCTAATCGGCTTTACTGCGCCCTGCGCGTCGGAGCCCTTTTCCCCGTAAAGCGGCGCCCACGGTAAATAGAGGCACCTGACGCCACTTCACGGCCCGTTCCAGCGCCGCCACGGCCGCAGGTGGAGGTTCGATCCCCGTCCTCTCCTCTCAGAGGCGCAGTTATCTTGCGTTTGTCAGAGGAGGAAGTGCAGCTTGCGGTGACGCCGAATTGAAAGTACGCCATAAATATGGCGCCAAAAGAGTTTTCAAGCTGATTTTCCTCCTTTTTCTCTCGGATTTTTTTGGTGCGGGCAGGGAGGAGGGAGGAAAGGAGGAAAGGGGGAGCGAGGCTGCGCGTGCGTCGGTGCGTGCGTGCGTGCGGAGCGGTGCACGTCCACCGGCCCCACAACTGGAAGCGACGGGCGCAGCGTTTCACGTTTGAAGGAGGGACGTTGCGAAACTGGCTCGCGTTTTATTCTGACTCATCGTTTGGAAACAGTTCAAGCTTTTCTACCTTTTCTAGCGCCCCCCCCCTCCTCCGGCCCGCGCGCCCCCTCCTCCCGGACCGCTGGCACCGGGGAGGACGGCACGTTCGGGTTTCTGACACCACGTTTGGGGCTTTTGCGAAATGCGACATGCTTTTCCTGTGAGCGCCGCGTCGCGCGCACCTCGCAGCAGCTCGAGCGCCAGCAGCGGCGGGACCAGCGGCGGCTTCGCTGACTTTTTGAAAGCCTCCAACTCTTGTCTGGCCGCTACTTTTTGCGGATTTTCCCTCGGACTTACGCTCGGACCTCGCGGGGCGGACGCGCTGTCAGGACGCGCGGTGAGGAGCGACGGCGCTGTCGCCGCGCGGACCCACGGTCGCGGGCGGCCGCGCAGCAGCGCCGCTAGCCGCCTGCCAAGGCACCGAGCGGGCACAGACGGCAGCCGGAGCCTCCCCCGTTGAACTACATGCGCCTGGAAGCCAATGATCTAATCCGTGGGAATCGCCCGCCGTCCAGGACCGAGGACGTCTCTGCGCCCAATGCTGACTGCGATCAAGGTACGAACGGCTCCGACGCGCGGATGGTTCTTAGTGTCGGTGCTGTGGCGGAGCTCCGCTGGCTGCTAGTCTGCGCTAGGCTAGCGGCGGCGGGCAGCTCGGTACGCACTTTTGCAGCGGGCTGAGCGGCGCATGTGGGTCGGAGCGCCGCTGCGCGTGCCGCGCTCGAGGAGCGAACTTGTGCGGAGAACGAGTGCGGTCCTGCGCGTTTTTTTTTTCTGCGCGTGTTTGCAACAAACGGTCTCATTTGCGGGAGTGGAGCGAGGAATGCGAGCAACAACTTGCAGGCAAACGCGAAAAGCTGCAGCAGAAAGCGTGTGCGCGTGCACACGCGGCGTGCACGCAGGATAACGGTGCAGAAGTTGTGTGATCTTCAGGGGTTGAGAGCAGCGGGTGTGAGCGCAGGGTGGTGGCACCGCCGAACGCGCACAGTCCCCGGGAGCATGTGCAGGTTCCTTCACTCCGTAGGAAAAGGGGGGGGGGCTTTTAGGGAGGCAGAGCACGCAGCCACACACATACACACATTAAGGAATTAGAGCAGCTACTCTCTGCCTCCTTCCCCCCTCCTCCCCCCTCCCCCTCCCGCTGCTGCTGCTTCGTGCTGTGCAGATCTGGCTTTACAGGGGGAGGAGGGGGAGTGGTTGTTTACCTCCTGTAAGTCAGAGCACTATCTGTATCCTGGGCTGGAGGCGTGTGGCTGTTGCATCCGTAGGTGAGAGGACAACAACACGGGGATGTGACTCGGATGCTGGTGCTGGTGCTGGTGCTGATGCTGCGTCCACCTGCTCCTTGAGCTCCGTCACGTTTACGGCTCCTCCACGTTTCTCATGAAGCTGAATCGGCTTCTGCGTTGAATCAATTAAGGCTCAAACTGTCTGGAGACTTGTTAAATGCTCCCAGTGACCCCCCCCCCCCACATACACACAGGTCCCTTCCTTGTGTGTGTGTGTGTGTGTGTGTGTGTGTGTGTGTGTGTGTGTGTG